>NC_142013.1:31699704-31852204 GCF_049901735.1 Notechis scutatus
AACTGGAGATGTGACATTTGTTTCAAGAAATGGAAACGTGCAAGATAGTGTATGAATGTTTTCACACAGATCACAGCCAAGGAAGTGTGTTTTGCAGTGTCATTTTTTTCTCTATAGACTTTTATACATGATAGGAAAAAATATGGAGGATATGGTAAGAAAATGTGGGAAGTTTTACAAATAAAACATGTAATTTATGGAGCCACTTTATTTCTGAAGTAGGCTTATTGTACAGCAGCTCTCTTATCTGGAAGCAGTTTAATATCCATTAGGTAAAGTAATTATTTAATTTTTTTTGCATAATGGCCAAAACTAAAGAAAAAAAGTTCCCATATTCCTTTGTTATTTATACCCAGGTATGATGGCAGAGCAGTTTGTTCCTGATGGGCCTCATCTGAAGCTATATAACAATGAAAAAAAGCAGTGGAATTACTTAATGAATTGGCAGCATGCAACCATGTACCTCTTCTATGGCATCTCAGGGCTAGTGGACATTGTGACTCACAGTACGAATGTATTACCAGAGGCCTTAGACCGAATGATGCTCTCACTTGCTGTTTTTGTGGAAGGTGAGCTTATGGTATTTCGCTGCACTGGTTATGTAGAAAAGTTTTCTGAATTCAAATGAAAAAGAATAGACAAAGTTTATCTATTATGGTAACTATGTCATATAATCAAAATGACATATAACAGAAATAGGGAACAAGAATAGATGTTTAAAGTTTATGAATTAATAAGCCTGATTCTTTATTAGGCATACATGAGTGGAAGACTTGTTTTATTCAAAGAGATTAAGAATTCATTATGCCTGAGGATAAATTACATTCAAAGAGAGTAAGCAAAAATCATTGTGGGTACCTCAAGGATGTTGTTCAACATGTAAACAACCAAAACCTTCTGCAGTAGAGCCCTGAATTATTTTAATCTAGCATCTGCTTAAAGCATTTGGCTCAAGTAAATAGATTGTGTTATTTATTTGTTTGTTTGTTTATTTAACTTTATACAAAATTAACTGTATAAAGTTAAATATACCATCTTTCTGCAAATTTGAATGCCTACATCTTATATATGTTTAAAGATTCAAAATAAGGAGATCGTGACCATGACACTTGTACATTATATCTCCTCCTGTGGTAGCAATAACAGCTTCCAAGGATTTTCTATAACTTGCTAAGACTTTTTGGAATTAAATGCAATCAAGCATGAAACCTGTAGAATAAAAAGTAGTTGACTTCTCATTCCCTTTCACCAGGTTTTCTATTTTATTATCACATCCATGGGCGTTCCATGCTAGATTTTCATGTTCATCAGTTACTTTTAATAACTGTCTTTGGAGGTGCTCTCTGCATATTCTTGGAAGTCTTTTTCCACAATAGCATTGTTCTTGAGATGTTCCGAACAAGTCTTTGTATATTGCAGGGCAGTTGGCTCTGGCAGGTGAGTGAATAATTTTTCTTTTCCTTCCCTTCCCCTGCCATGCCCACCAAGCCACGCCCACCAAGCCATGCCACACCCACCAAGCCATGCCCACAGAACCCGTAGTATTTTTTTTAAAATCCCACCACTGTTTCCTATGCATTCTTACAAAAAAACAACAACCCGAACAACTTTTGAGATTAGAACCAGGATCAACAAATAAGATCCTCAGACAGCTGCTGAAGATTTATTGGATACCAATTTATTTATTACTTCAACCCTCCTCTGCTTCTTTTTATCTGCTAAGGTGACTGCAGTGTAGATATTGGAAATTACTTTGAATTTTTGCAAACAATTATAGTAGAGTGATGACCACTGTTCATTCTTCTATCAGTGCCTGCATCAGTCATTTATCTCTGTCTGCTTGTTTCTTCAGAGGAAAAGAGACTTAGCTGCCAGCATTTCTCCACTGTCCTGCTGCATGGAACTCTGAGATAGACCAAGATAACAAATTAGGCAGTATTGGCAAACATTTTAATGATCAGAGAGAGGGATTTTTTGGTAATGGTTGAGAGATGAATGGTAGGGTAGATGAGCTCTTAGGTTAGCAGAGCTGTAAGGCAAAGTACAGGTATTCCTTGACTAATTACCACAGGTGGGACCAGAATTTCAGTTGTTAAGCAAGATACCATAGTTGTTAAGTGACTCATGTCCAATTTTATGACCTTTTTGCCACAGTTGTTAAATGAATCATCGCAGTTAAGTGAGTCATGCAATGTTTCCCCATTTACTTTGCTTGTTGGAAGCCTGCGGCAAAGGTGACAAATGGTGAACATGTTACCTTGGGAGGCTGCAACAATCATAAATATATACCTGTTGCCAAGCGTCTGTGTTTTAATCATGTCACCATGGAGATGCTGTGATAGTTGTAAGTGGAAGGACCTTTTTTTGCAATGTTGTAACTTCAAACGGTCAAACAAATGATTCTTAAGTCAAGGATTACCTTACATTGGGTCATGTGGCATATTTGGGTAAGGCCAGAATTTTACAGTTTTTTCTTCTCTATGAATTATGGGTTTATTATCAAGCCTACTTTAGTGTTTTATTTATCAGACCATATATCACTGCTTTTAGCACCAGCATGCATCCCTCTTAGGAGATGGGCTCTGCCTATAATAAAGACAGTGAAATCTTGGCCAGAAGATGCTTCCCAACAACTTCAGTATTGTTTTGAGAACACAAATTGGGACGCCTTTATCACCCTGACCTAGAGGAGCACACTGCAACTGTTCTGTGCTATATCAAACACTGCACAGATACTATCACTGTGGATAAACATATTAGGACCTATCCCAATCAGTAACCCCGGATGACCAAGGAAGTCCAGATACAGTGTTGCCAGAGCTAATCTGAATAAAGGTATTTGGAAGGCCAAGACTGAGTATAAGAGGAAGATTGAGGATAATTTTTATAGCAATAACTTGAGGCAGGTGTGGCAAGGGATTCAACAAATTACAAACCATCAACCGACCAATGTCATCCCTGCTTCATTGGCAGAGGAACTGAATCATTTCTTTGCTTGCTTTGAAGTAGAGACATCAGAGACAGATAAAATACAACCAACAGCCAATTGTAGCCCCACTTCATTGTGGAGGAACAGGAAGCGAGGAGCATTCTGAGGGCTGTGGACCCTAGAAAGGCTGCTGGTCCTGATGGTATCTCTGGCCAAGTGCTTAAGGACTATGCTGATCAGTTGGCTGGAGTCTTTACCAGGATCTTCAATCGGTCTTTATCCCAGGCCACTATTCCATCTTGTTTGAAGGCTTCCACCATTGTTCCGCTGCCTATCAATAACCTCAACTATTAAAGACTAGTGGTACTCACTCCTGTGCTTTTAAGTGCTTTGAGAAATTGGTCTGCCAGCACATCATTTCTGGTCTTCCGCATACATTTGATAAACACCAGTTTGCATACAGAAGAAATAGATCTACAGAGGACGCTATAGCCATCACTCTTCACAGTGCTCTGACTCATCTAGAACAGCGGGGGGGGGGGGTATGTGAGGATGCTTTTTGTGGATTTTAGTTCTGTGTTTAACACAATTCTTCCACATAGGCTAGTGTCTAAAATTCTGGACCTTGGGCTTTCTAATTCAATCTTCCTTTGGATTATGGATTTCCTATCTGGCCGCTCACAGAGGGTCAAGATTAGGTAATCATACCTCTTCAGCCCTTATTCTTAACACTGGTACACCACAGGGTTGCGTGTTGAGTCCCTTACTCTATACGTACTTTATGTGCATGACTGCATTCCCACTCACGCTAGTAATACTATTGCTAAATTTGCAGATGATACAACAGTGGTGGGACTTATCTCCAGGGAGGATGAGTCTGCCTACCGAGATGAGGTGGACCAGTGGTGTGGAGACAATAACTTAGTCCTTAACACCAATAAGACCAAGGAGTTTATAGTGGATTATAGAAGGAACAGATCAGACATCCAGCCCTTGCTTATCAATGGAGACCGAGTGGAGCAAGTGGCCAGTTTTCAGTTTCTGGGTGTTACCCTAAAAGAGGACCTGACCTGGGGTGCCCACATTGCAGCCCTGGTAAAAAGAGCCCAGCAGAGATTATACTACCTGAGACTTCTCAGAAAACAACAACTGAATGAAAAACTGCTGGTGACCTTCTACTACTGCACCATAGAGAGCATTTTAAAATACTGCACCTCTGTATGGTTTGCCAATTGCACAGTGGCAGATAGGAAAGCACTCCGGAGGGTTAATGTCATTGCCCAGAAGATCATTGGTTGCCCTCTCCCTCTTTGGAAGAGCTTTAAAGCTCCCGCTGCCTTAAGAAAGTTCAGAACATTCTCAAAGATCCATCTCATCCTGGGAACCCTTTTTTTGAACTATTACCATCTGGCAGGCGATACAGAATAATAAAAACAAGGACAAATAGGCTGAAAAACATCTTCTATCCCAGGGCAGTAGCTCTTTTGAATTCTGCTGTATAGTGCAGTGTTGGTGTGGTGTTGGGGTTTTTTGGTTCAATGTGTGAAGGGTGAAGGACGTGTTTGTGTTTATTTTCATGATCATGGTCATGATGTGCACTGAAGATGGTGTTTGATTTCGTTGTACGAGGTGCAATGACAATAAAAGTAAAGTAAACTAAACTATTTAAACCCATTTTAGGATTTAAGTTACATGTGTTTAAATGTAGCAAAACACTTATGATACTTGCTTGTTTATTGAAAGCAGAGGTCTTTAGGATTTAGCAGCATTTAGGAAGCCTTTATGGATGCTATGATCTGATCATTCATTAGCAGGATTATTAGAATGTTTTCATTTGATGCATTTCTTTGGGCACAGGACTACCTTACTTTGAACTTATTTGATATTTCCTCTTTTATAAGGATGGATAGCTAACTTTAGTATTAGAATAGAAAGGAATAATAGGTATCGTTATAACTTTTCTTGTAGAATTTTAATTTCTATCTCATCTTTCTATTATTATGGAAACCTAGGTAGCATATGGAACCTATTTAAAGGTAAATAATTGTGATTAGATTCTTCTAGCCTGCCCAATGAATATCAAATATAGTGAATATCAAATAAAGTTAATATCTAAATCAGCCTTCTCCATACTATCCTAGTATAATGGAGAAGATACTGGAAAGTTCCAAAGACCTAAAGAATGCCTTTGTAGGCAAGACTGATATAAAACAATTTTAACTCTGCATTCTTATAATAGAGGCAGATAATCTGCCATCTTTTTGGCATATGCAGCCCTCAATTTCAGCTTATGTGGCCTTCAGCCTAATTAAAGAACTGTGCAAGAGATAAATTTTTCATCAGAATTATTGGAAGTGAGAGAACAGAAAAAAGTGGATATCAGAATGAGAATAGGCATTTTCAAAGAAGCAGTGGCATAAACTGCTTTTTACTCCATTTACCACATGCTTCAGCACTACTAACTATATGGGGGAAAAATGTATCTCAACCAAAAAAATGTAGCCTACCTTAGCCTTAAGCTATAATAAAGAACACACAAGGTAGAAAGGAAATCTTATAACAATTTATTTATGCAATTTATATAGCCACCCTTTCAAAAACAATGTAGGATGATACTAAAAAATAAACAAACTTAAAATATAGGATATAAAGCAGTTTTCACCAAAAGTAATTCAAAATTTGAAACAGCCATCCCAGATAGCTGTACAAATCCCCCTGACCCAATGCCAGGGTCTTTACTAAAAGCAGGAAAATTTGGGCCCATGTGAATCTGGAGGGGTATGCTATTACACAAGGTAAACCAGCTTGAGAAAAGGCATGTGAACTAGTTTTGGGGAAACTAGTTTAAGAGATGGGCCCTGAAGCATGGAACCCTACCAGATCTTATTGAGAAGCAAATATAATTGGAGGGAGGTAATCCCATTAAAAAACAGTATTTCTAATGCCCTTTTCTTTTTTTCACAGATTGGATTTGTCCTTTATCCTCCAAGTGGAAGTACAGAATGGAACCAAGAAGATCACAATAATATCATGTTTCTGACCATGTGCTATTGCTGGCATTATGCAATTACACTTCTTATCATGGCAGTCAATTATACTCTAGTCAGCTGGTAAATATTATTGGTATTTTAAAGAGTTCCACTTAAATGTCAAGAATTTCTTATTTTATTCAAAATCCCCATACATTCAAAAATAGGTCCTCCAGCTGGATAGGAATGAAAAATTATAGTAGTCTACAGATGCTATGGCATTCAGCCTACAACTTTTGAAATACGTAATTGTTCATTGATGCCTGCATATAAATTGCAAAGAAATTGTGTATATAGTTGTATACATAAAATAATATAAAAACTGTTCATATTAGTGCTGGAAGAATGTCAACTCTTTAATTTCTTCCTGAGATTCTTTTAGTTAGCTTAATTATTTTGAGATCTATGTAATCCTTCAGCACAGCACACAGGTTTAGAATAATTTACTATATAAAACTAAGGAAAACAAAGCTTTGATTATGCCTATTATTTTTGTTGTTTTATAGTTTAATATTCCCAATAGGTTGTACTTCTCTGAGATTAGAATACAAGTTCAGAGGACAAAAACATATTGAGGCAGCAGATTAAGCCATGCATTGGCTTTCATATATCACAGATCTATGTGACACAGATTAAAATATATTAAACTGGTTGCCACTGGACATAAGCATTAAGAATGAGGGGTACATTTATCCATCCATATAAATATGTATGCAGATTAATTTCTTGACCATACAGTAGTATAATAAGATGAACTTTGGAAAAAGAAGGTTAAATATTGGAAAAATAGATGGAATATTAGAATTGGTTTTTGCATTCAATGTACCATCTTATATAAAAATAAGTATCCTCTCCTTCATCATTGATGAAGAATGTGTGATGATGTAGCATGAATTGTTCTTGCATTTTTTCTTCTCCAGGGTGGTTCATACCAAAATAATGCAAGTCCCATCCATGGAAATTGGATTACTGAAACCAACTGAGCGAGAACAGGAGTCAGAAGATGAAATTTAATTCTACAGAAACATTTTCTTATCGCTCACTTTCTATTTTAGTATTTTAGTATTTCTAGTCCCTGGTGATTCTATTTTTTCATTATTTAGTCTTACACAATTTAGACCTTAATTTATGAAAATTCCATTATGGCATTGTTTTTCTCAATTGAAGTAGAAGTATATGGCATTGTAGCAGTAGCATCTCAAATGAGAATCAGTTCTGGCCATTAACAAATGGTGGATCCACTCTTTCATACTTTTTCGTAAACTGGGAAATTTTCACATATTTTTAAAAAGCCAGATGCAATTGTAATGCAGCAAAAAACTGGATATATATTAAAATAGTAAAATGGATCAATTATACATTAAAACTATTTATAAAGAATTTTAAGGATAGATTTCAAATTTATATTTGTAAATGTATTGCTCTATTTCTTCTTTTTTATTTTTTTAATTATTTATTATCAAAGAATACAAAAAGCCAAATACTTTGTTTAAGCAAATAATGATTTCTCCAAATTACTGTTTTTTACTTTGCATATGAGAATTACTTGCAGCAGAGTTGGTTTATTTTTATAAAAAGAAGAAAAAAACTATGAGGTCAAAGTACATTTCAGATGATTTCTATACTTTGAATTTATTCAGTGCAGAGAAAACTCGTGCCAAATTTCAAATCCCTATTTTGCAATTAAGCTTATGCAAATGTTGGAGAAGAGATTGACTGGGTTTGCACATTATGAAGCACCTTTCTCCAAGTCATTAAAGCACCTGTACAAGGGCACTTGGGGTGTGCATGTGTGTGTGTCCAAAAAGTCATCATCAGCCCACCTGTTCTTTAGTGGGTGTCACAGAAAATTTTGCTGCATAAAGACTGCAAACTTATGAATCATTGTCAGATAGGATCACAGTTGGCATCTTTTGTGAAATGAAGATTAGTACAGCTTTACAAAACATGAAGAGGATTTGACTGCAGACAGTGTGTTTTTGACAAGTAAACCAAGAATTGTTATTTTTAAACAAATCCTCCCCCACCCCCATTTTTGTCCTTATGCTAACATACCTTTGCAGTGTTGTAGGATGTTGAAAATCAGGAGTGGTATTCAGGGATTCGGACCGGTTCGAGTGATGCTCTAGGGAAAAATTTGACTGGTTTAGAGCAGGATCCCCAACCTTTCGACGCCGCGCCCGGTTCCGCGCAGCTGGCGCGCCGGCCCGGTTCCGCGTCAGCTGGCGCCGCCATCTTTTTGACGAAAATCACTTCCGGTGACGTCATCGAGTGATTTTTCGTCAAAAAGGCGGCGCTAGCGCTTCTGGTGAGCTTTTTCGGTAGAAATGGCTTTCTACCCGGAAAAGCTCACCAGCGCTGGCGCCGCCATCTTTTTGACGAAAAATTGCTTTTTTACCAAAAAAGATGGCGGCGCCCAGCAACCAGCGGCCCGGTAAGGCTTGTTCCGCGTTCGGTACCGGTCCGCGGACCGGCGGTTGGGGACCCCTGGTTTAGAGAACTGGTAGGGAAAATTTTGACTAGCCCCGCCTACCCATCCCGCTCTTACCTCTTACCTCAGTCCCTACCAGTTTTCCGAACCAATAAAAAAACCTGTTGTTTATTAGCTCAGCTGATTCGCCTGGAAGAGCTGATTGGTGGGCCTCAGATGAGCTAAAAAAACAGCACAGAGGGTGGTCTCTGAGTGTTGTGCTGCACCTGCATGAGGTGCTCTCTCTTAGAACCAATCGCACCATCGAGAGTGCTCACCCTGCCATTACTTTTCTCACCTCTCCGGCATAGCAGCACACACACTGTGTCTGTGTGGCTCCTCGCCTGTAAGCCTTTGTTTGTACACGTAGGAATTCTAGCAATAAACTATATTTCTCACAGGATTCATTGTGAATAGGTACGTTTATTTTCGCTCATTTTCCTTCAAACACGGCAACAACGGATATACCAGATAAAGTTAGCGCTCAGATCATTCGTCTCTCAGCGCAATTTATCATGCAGCCCCACCCTATGCAGCTAACTCACATCCGCCCTCCCCATTAGTCCTCCACGCCTCCACCCCGCAATTCTAAATGCAACTAATTACCAAAACAGAATGTGGTTTCAATTCCCAGGTTGTGCCGTAACTTCCCCAATGATTGTTTGTGTTTCGTTTCGGGTAATGAGAGGAGTTGGAGTGATAAACCTTCTCCCACCCCATCCTTGTTTCATGTTCGTGCTGATACGAGATAAGTTGAACCGGGATGGGATCTTCAAAAGTAAGAGACGTTTTCCGATCAAGTTGATATATTGTAAACGGCAGGATCGGACTTTCATTCCCCAACCAAGATAATGTGTCGGGATTCACTTCAGGAGATAAACCGGTCAACTCTTTGAAGCCCGACATCGCCCGCCTGCCAGAGGCCCAACTGATCTGCCTGCCAGTGCCAGGTAAACCTGCAAGTTGTGGCCTAGCAAGCTGGCCCCCCACTATCCCGGCCTCCCCACCTCCAGCTTGTTTGCCTTGCTTCACGCCACAGCTGCATGCCACGTGGCACCGAGAAGCTGCATGGCCACACTGGCTGAGAACAAATTCCCCAAGGATTTCTTTGCCTACCTGATTTTCAGTTCCTTCGCGTTTCTCGCCATCGTTCGTGTGCAGGGAAACGAAAGTTTGTGTAGGGCTAAAAAAAAAGTTCAATCAATTCCAACTTCTCACGAAAGAAAAAGATCATGAGAAGTTGGAATTGATTAATTGAACTTCTTCTTTAGCCCCACACAAACTTTCATTTTCCTGCACAGGAATGATGGTGAGAAACACAAAGGAACTGGAAATCAGGCAGACAGAGAAATCCTTGGAAGAAGGGAGGGCATCTAGGTGGTGGTGGGTGGGGAAAGCTCCATGGCGCGGCACTGCAGTGGTGAAATGGGCAACGGAGTAGCTGGCATGAGGTGAGGAGGCCACTTTCCTTCTCCCTCCTTTCCTCATGCTGGCTGCTACAATTCCCGTTTCTACATTGCAGCGCAGCACCCAGGAATTCACTTTGATAGCATTGGGGCGGGGGTAATTTACCTGGCCAAAGTAACCCTGCAGTCTCCCCTACATACATTGGGCTCAGCAGTAGCTTTGATGGGTTGTTCCCTCAGTGGCGAACAAAACAGTCCCATCGCGCTGTGCCTCCTCCTGCCTCCAAGTGCGCCCAGCCGCTTTTGAAATCCAGAGCCGCTTCTCTGGCTGCCGAGCCCAAGCAGCTGATCGAAGAGTGCTGGATTTCAAAAGCCAAGGAAAGAGAAAGCAGCTTTTCAAAGCAAAGGAGGCAAGGGACGAAACTGCAGGGTTAAAATTAAAAGGCGTCTTGTGGATTAAAATCGGCACCAACTTTCCTAAAATGATTTGAAAACAACCGGGCTCAGCAGAGCCAATTTGGCTTCTCTGTGCAAGCTCACATCATTCTCCCCAGTGCTGCTTGGTGAGCTATGCTCTGCCGTGTCTTTTTAGAATGCGAAAGGGCTGATTCCTGGTGGGGCACAGGTGCATGGAACTGCGGGCGCTTGAAGCCATGACTGGCATTCTGTGCAATTGGCTGAATCAGGAAGTGAAGCTTTTGTAGAGAGTGGGTGAGTCCAAGGAAGTGGGGCGTCATTGCTTTGAGGTGCCAGGGGAGGGGTGTCCCCCCCACCCCCTGGCTTCCTGCAGGCTCCACAAATTCTGATTCATTCTGGGATTTCAAGTGAATACCTGAATTTGTCTACATAAAAGGCTGATGGGTTTGTTTGTGTGGAAGGAAATGACTTTGCCTAAAGTTATTTTCTCTTTTTTAAAAAACAAGTTTTATTCAATTTTTCACATTGCAAATACTAAAAGGCTCTTTTCAGAGGACAACATATTTCTGGGTCATCACTTTTACATGCAAATATGACAATAGTTATATATTCATTTTTTACATTCAACTTCCTATCTTATTTAATGTTTACTTAATTCTATTATTACCTTTTCCATTCCAACTTTTACAGAAAAGAAGAACAAATTAATCCTGATCTCTAATATTAATCTCAATCTAAACATCCTCTCGTTTCATTTAAACATTAATATTTATTTTAAGAATAAAGATAACCTGTGTTTGCCTAATAAAAAAATTATCAATGTCTTTCCTTCCTCTTAATAATCTATCTTAACTTATTAATACTGTTTTCTCATTTGAATAGTTCTTTTATCTGTCAGATTTGCCATTTAATCGCATATTCTTTCCATAATTCTAAATTAATACAAGCTTTTACACAAGAGAAAAAAAAAACATAGGTTTCTCCCTCTTTTACTAATTTGAATGTGTCACCTCAGTGGTTAAAATAATAATAGTCATTCCCTAAAACTACGTAACATTATATATCTTTTCAATCGGATTCTGCAATGTATTTTCCCCCTTTGATTATAAAATTTATTTATAATTTCAAAACAAAGATAAGAATAAAAAATAACTAATTCTGGTCACTGATTTTAATCTCATTTTAAACTTCTTCACAATTCATTTCAATTAATTCAATTAATTTAATAGACATTAACGTTTCTTTTAAGAATAAAAATATAGATTCATCTAATAAAAAATATCAGTGTCCATCCCTTCTTTAATATTCTATATATTACTCTATTTTCTAAGTATTTTATGATTGCAAATATATTCTTATTACCCCTCATCTCAATGCGGAATCCCCTTTTTTAATTCCTTAACCATTATCTCTATGAAAGCAGTTTCCTTTCATCAAACTATATGTACCAACAACAACTCCCAAAACAAAACAAAAAAGCAGATTACCCATATCAATAAGGAAACTTCAATCCAAAAAGAGATCACTCTGGCGGAAAAACAAATCTGGTCACGTTGCCAATTTCAAAAGCCGATACAAAAATTTATGCCACCAGATAAAGACCGAATGCACCAATTATCACATCAAACAAGAGGAAAACCTTCTAAGCACCAATTCCACCCGTGCTTTTTACAATTTTGTAAACAACAAACTAAAAGACTCAAGGTCCATCCCACCCTTGATAGGACCTGATGGTAAAGACTGCAACGACAACACCATTAAAGCCAACATCTTTAACACATTCTTCGGCTCAGTATTTCTAAACAGCAATGGATCATGCCCAGTATTTCCTAGCCGTACACAGATAACAACAATGATCTAATACATATCGATTTTACAGAAGACAATGTTGAAAAAGCACTACGCAATCTAAAACCATCTCTATCTATTGGACCGGATGGAATATGTGCCTACTTCTTAAAAAAGCTATCCACTGCCATAGCCAAACCTCTAAGCATAATCTTTGAAAAATCTTTCAGGACCAGCTCCTTGCCTAACCTATGGTCACAAGCCACAGTCATCCCCATCTTCAAAAAGGGAGACCCAAGCCTAGTTGAAAATTACAGACCAATCTCCTTATGCTGCGTCACCTGTAAAGTCATGGAATCAATTATTAACCAATCCATCATCCTCCACTTAGAGACAAACAACCTACTCTCCAATAAACAATTTGGTTTCAGAAAAAAACTATCCTGTAATCTGCAACTCTTACACTGCAAAAACATATGGACGACACAACTCGACCAGGGCAAAGCAATAGACGCAATCTACATAGACTTCTGTAAAGCCTTTGATTCAGTGGTACACGACAAACTACTCCTAAAAATAAAATCCTATGGTATCTCTGGACAACTGCATAACTGGATAGAAGCATTCCTGGCAAACAGACAACAAATGGTCAAAATTGGGAGCGTGCTATCAAATTCTGTACCTGTCAATAGTGGTGTCCCCCAAGGCAGTGTTCTAGGACCAACTCTCTTCATACTCTACATAAATGACCTCTGTGATCATATTAAGAGCAATTGCGTTCTTTTCGCTGATGATGTAAAGCTGTTCAATACCACAGACAATACTGCTACCCTACAAAAAGATCTTGACTATGTATCAGAATGGTCAAACAAATGGCAACTTCAAATCTCAACAAATAAATGCTCTGTCTTACATATTGGCAAAAAAAATCAGAAAATAAAATACAAGCTGAATAGTCAAGATCTTGTTGATGACCCAAGCTCTGTAAAGGACCTTGGAATACTCACCTCTAATGATCTAAGTGCTAGAGCCCACTGCAACTACATAGCCAAAAAGGCATTAAGAGTTGTTAACCTAATCCTACGTAGCTTTTTCTCTGGTAATATCACACTACTAACCAGAGCATACAAAACATTTGCTAGACCAATACTCGAATACAGTTCATCAGTCTGGAACCCACATTACGTATCTGATATTAGCACAATTGAGAAAGTCCAGAAATATTTCACAAGAAGAGTTCTCCACTCCTCTACTCGTTGTATAATACCTTATGCCACCAGACTTGAAATTCTAGAACTAGAAAACCTTGAATTACGCCGTCTTCGGTCTGATTTAAGCATGGTATATAAAATCATACATTGCAATGTCCTACCTGTCAATGAATACTTCAGCTTCAACCATAACAACACAAGAGCACACAATAGATACAAACTCAAAGTTAACCGCACCAAACTTGATTGCAGGAAACTTCAGCAATAGAGTGGTCAGTGTCTGGAATACTCTACCCGACTCTGTAGTTTCTTCCCCAAACCCCAAAAACTTTAACCTTAGACTGTCTACTATTGACCTCACCCCTTTCCTAAGAGGTCTGTAGGGGGTGTGCATAAGCGCACCAACGTGCCTACCATCCCTGTCCTATTGTTTCTCTTATTCTTTTATTTTTCTTATATATACCCATTTCATGTATTCACAACTATGTATACACTTATACTTATTATCTTGTAAACAATTGGCAAATCAAATCAAATAAATAAATAAATAAATAAATAAAATTTTATAGTTCCCATATTTCTTTATTTCCTGCTCTTGTTTCTTATTGCCTCTCTTCCCCTTCATTTTCCCATATCTTTTCTCCTTCCAGTTTGTATCCCTCTCTTTATATCTTCTTTTCCTCTTTTCTGCTGCGCCTTTCTACCTTTCCTAATTTCACAGATATTCCCCTTTTTAATTACCTTCTTAGATCTCAAATTTTTAACCTCCCTTCTTTTCCCACTTCTTTGTGGTGTTCTTTGTATTAATTGTCTCTTGAAGATGGCTTCTCCTTGAACTAACTCTTCCTTTTCTGAAGTTCTTTCTTCTTCTTCAATCACCATTTCCATAGCTTCCAAGACAGAGCAAAGTGATTCACCTCTTTCCTGTAGTAATTCTTTCATATTTTAAAGTTCCATTTTTAATTCCCGAAGAGATATCATCATTGCACACTCTTGTACCTTGTGATCGTTGAAATCCACCAAAAACTTTTATTTTCCTTCTTTCTTCTTCCAGTTTTCTAGATTCACAATTAATCCAACCCAGGGTCTATACCAAAATCACCAATTAGTCCCGCAATCAGTCTTTCCTTCCTTCTTCTTTTATTCTAGTTCAACCTAAACTTTCTGAGATTCTTGCTTTATTATTTCGGTATTTCTTTAACATTGTATCAACTCAAGTTCACAAAGAAACAGGATATTTTCCCTCTTATTTAAATTTAGATTTTTGTCCACAAGATGGCACTCTCCGTTATACAGTCTTCACTTTTCCCCCCTGTTTTGTTATTCAGGGCTTTTTGAGTCTCAATATTCCAATAATCAAATTTGAAGTTTGTGTATTTGTCCCCCTTATTTTTATTTTGTTGACAATCTTAAGTCTAGCTTTAATTTATGTCAGTTTGTTGTCAAAGTATTTTAATCCAATTTAATTAAGTATCTTGTTCCAGCTTCTTCCTTTCCCGGTTCGAAGCCCCGTTTAGCTGTTAAAATTATTCTTCTTATTTTTTCCTTTCCCTTTGTAATTCCGCCGCTTTCTTTTCTTTTTTCTTTTTTAAAAAATTCATTGTTATATTAATCCCGGGGTACCTTTTATTTGGCTGTTTCACCCAATTGTCCTGGCTCATATGCTATCCACTTCTTTCTTCACTCCTGCACAAATCTTAGTCCAGCTGAGTCCTCCTCTTCAGGGTGGCCATTTTGGACCACCGCTTCAGTCGTCTTCGGGGGGGAAAAAAGCCAAGCCCATAGGGGGAGATGCGGCTCCCCTCAACCTGGCTGGTGGCTTCCCCTTACTCCACTGCCCCTCTGAGGCAGCTTCAGACCCTAATCGCAATAATCGGGGCTCTCCAATGAAAGAGCACGGGCCATAGCTGCAGACCATCGTGATCTACAGCCCGTCAGTGAGGAGGGCTCAACCTGGCCTAAAGTTATTTTCAGTGTTGAACAAAGCATTGTTTTTGCTACTGGAAATTGTTTAAATAGCTTCTCGAGGTCTGAGATGGTCATATTTAGAAAATTGTATTATTCACTTTGTTTTTCTAAGTGGAAGTATAATTCACTTTTCATTCTGCTATTTTTTTTTAAGTGCATGCTCCCAATAACACTCTGACACTTTTCTTATCTCTCCATCCTAAATTTGCAAATGTCTGGTATATAGTGTACAAGTGACAGAACTAACATTTTAGAACTAAAATTCAGCTCAACTAATTGAAGAAAATTGAGCAGAGAGATACACAGGTCACAATCTGCTGCTTGACTTTAGATGATGAAATGCAAGGCCCTCACTCTTATATTTTGCCTTTTATCTTTAAATTAGAAGTAGACTGGATGCATCTTTCCAACCAAAATAGGCACTGCAAAAATATAGACAACCACCAGATGACAGCTTTGCTTTCATGATTTCTAGTGGGCTGGATTTTTTCAGGCCAGCCAGGGTAGCTTAAATTCGGAGCAATGGGTCAATTGGAGAACTATTCCTTGGACAACAGGATATTGCCATCTTGCTTGAAGGACAGAGACTATACACCATAGGCCTGCTTACCTGTGCTCTTTGTTAGCACAGATAAAAAGCAATTCCTCCCCAATTTATTAGATGCATATAGGAAAGATGCATATAGGAAAGACTACACAATATGTGCCTTTAGCTTTAACTTAAAGTACATATTCAAGTTAGAATACTAGTTTGAGATAAAACATTAAGTATGCTAACATAATTAAAATATGTATATTATGTGTCTCTTCAACAATTATACATTTGAAGAACTCCCTAGTTTTATATGTATATGGAATACAAAAATGGCCATATTCATTGCTATTTGAAATGCACTCAATATTTGTTTTAAAACAAACGTTCTTATTTGGAAGTAGGGACAATCCTCTCAGCGAACCACAGGTGGTCCAAGGCCTTTAAACTTAACAATAGTTATTGGGTTATAATACTACTGTAATGTATTATAGTATATGTTGAAATAAAGGATTAGTTTATTTTGAAATAAGCACAAATGTATGCAATGTGCTACTTTTTATTCTAGAATCTGTAGATCAATCTACTTTAATATGTTTGCTCTAAAAATTGAATCTTACGACCTTTGGAAACAGCTGGTCATTTGTTGCTCAAGTGAGAATTCTGGGTTGATTTGTTGTATCTTTGGTTTTTTGACTAACTATTTTGCTGCTTAGCATCTCTCTCAAACAATGGTCAGATATCAATGGGGTCAATTATGTAATAACAGGAGTTTAATATAGCTAGACATGGTAGCGTCCTGAAAGACATAGTTGCTATCTGTTTCAAATTCAGTGCTCTGAAATCTCAGCAATCAGGCATTAGGCTAAATAAAGCATTGAGGATATTTCTCCTTTATCTTCTCCCCATAGCATCTCCTAGTCAGGCAAGAATCACTGAAGACATTCATTAATACAATAAAGAGAATGTTGTTATTCCAGAGATTCTATTACGTTTGCTTTTTAAATGGCTCCAAGTATCCTTTTTGTAACTCTTGTACTTTAGACTTTTAGCTGGAGAATTCATTGCAGCTTTGACATTTAGCCCAGTCTCCATAACAACAATAATATTTAATGTGCCATTTGACTCTCTTAGACTTGGAAACACTGATCAAAAGAATCTGGCATGCTTATCCTAAACATTCTAAAACAAGATATATGTAGCTCATTAAGTATTTTTCATTGTGTCTTCTGACTGTTACCTTAATTGATGTTCGTGGATATTGCCTATATGCCTGGTCTTCCTGCCTATATATCCTACATAGTGGCTACTATTGTCCTTATACTATATATTGTAGACGACTCTCGTCTTTTGATCTTGGCTACTGGATTTTTTGGTTACTTAAGATGTTTTGGAGAATTAAACTGATTCGAAAAGTCAACATATAGACAGCCAAGAAACTGTGAGCATCTTAGACCAAACTAACTAACTAAATAAAGCCACGAAGAAATTCCTGGAAACTTGGCATTCAGACAAATCAGCTATCAATAGACAAATAAGATAAACCACATTTTCACACCAGAGACAATTAAAAAAGCTCACAAGAAAATCAAAAGACCAGAACATATTATCTTTAGCAGCCTACACTCAGATAAGCAGGGCTTAACAACAAACAAGCAGAAAACAATACCCTATCAAGAAACTACCAAGGGCAAAATATACTTTGGAGAATAAGTCCTCTGCTATAATTATTGCTTTATTAAAAACTTTATTTGCATGACATGGGATTTGTTTGATTTTGCAGGTCAAGCAGTGCAGAAATTTAGATATAAGTGGGGCATGAAGGTAATATAGTGTGAAGGATAAACAGAGGATAGTTCAAACAGTGAAGAGATACTAAATAAAACCAAACCTCTTAAGAATGGCATTGAGCCCTGGCTGTGTTTGAGCTTCTTCAGCGACAGACCAAAACCTCGTCTCTGCGAGGCTTCGATGTATGCTCGCCGCTGGAGCGCCCTGAGCTGGCTGGTTTCAGGGCTAAGTCACCCCATAGAGGTGGTGAAGAGGGGGGAGACTGCCAGCAGGGTTGAGGAGAGCCGCATCTCTCCTCCCCAACTGGCCATTACTCCCTTTCCTGAAGGCAGTTGCAGCGGTGGTCAGAAATGGCCACCACAAAGAAGAACTCGACCGGAAAAGAATGTGCAGGAGGAAGATAAGAAGATAAAGTTTTGGTTGACCAGGTTAAACTGCAAAAGCAACAAATAAGGTACCCTGGAATTGAAACTGTTAAAAAACAATAACATTGTTCCCTAAGAAGATTTTTAAGCTGCGAAGGAGAGAGAAAAGGGAAAAGATTTGGTTTTTCTCCTTTTCCTATACTGACAGCTAAGAGACTTAAGCAAGAAATTGGAAAACAATCCACTTTGACATTAATAGTCATTTAATGCTGAAAATAAAAAGTCAAAGGGATAATAAAGATTTCTGGATAATTAAAAGCTTTTGAAAACAGGAAAGGAGAGAAAAAGAATAAAAGGGTAGGATCTAGAAGGGAGGAGACTGCCTGGAATTAAAAAAGAACTTACAGCAAAATCTCAAAAAGACTTCCAAAAGATACATTCTAACTGAAATATCGCAACAAAAACCCCAGGAAGAGAAAGTCGAAAAAGAAATAAGAAGATATAACTCGGGACTATCTGGATTACTTGATGATTTCTGGATTCTTGGTTATTGTTTTGAATGAATAAAATCAATTGGGTGGTTGTTTAAAACTGTTTAAAATGGCTCCACTTTTAGAAGAACTGAAAATGGAACTTAAAAAGTACAAAGAAGATGCACAAGAAAGGAGAGGTTCTTTTGGCTTCGTATTTCAGTTTTTAGAAATGGAGATTTGGAATTATGAGAAACAACAAGAAATGCCTGCAGAACAAGAAGATTGTGACAAAGAAGAAGCCATCTTTAATGAACAAGTAATCTTAGATGGGGAGGGGGGGGGAAGGAAAAGGGGGAAAGAGAATGGAAAGTTTAAAATTGGGAAAAACAACTCCAAAAAAAAGATAGAGTGAAAAATAAGTATAAAATCAGAAAGCAACAGAAGAGGGAAATGCAGAAGAGAGAATTAGAACTAGAGAGACAAGGGGGTAAAAAAGGGAGGGAGAAGATGAGAGGGAAGAAAGAAAGGAAAAGAAGTTATAAAGGACAGAAGCAAAATATTGAGAAATGGCCTATTTAGAGATAATGGGTGAAAACTTAATGGAAAAAGGGATTCTGCAAAGGTACATAAGATAGTATGGTTATATTAGAAGCAGAAATAATTTTAGAAAATATGAAACAATGTATGATTAAAATGTCTGATAAAATAGCTATTGTAATTCAGTGGAATGCTTGTCAATAAATAAATGTAACAAAAGGTATATTTAATGATTTATAAAACATATGTGAAGAGAAATAAGAGAAAAATTAATTATGGAGATTATATGTGTTTTTAAGGAAGTATGATATTTAATTGAAAAGAAGTGTTAAAGATGTTAAGATTTTAATGATTATTAATGATAGAACTGAACTGGAATGGAATGAGGGTTTATAATTACATATATTTACAATCTTTCTTTTTTTAAAAAAGAATATAGTATGTATTATAAGAATGTACCAAGCAGAATTCGATTGGAAGTTATGTAATGTATTATATTGAAGGTCATAAACTTAAGGTATATATTGAAGTTTAAATAAGAGTTGAATGGATGTCATTAAAAGATATAAAGGTGTCATACTCCAATTAGTAACTACAGGAGAAAAATTGTTTAATGAGAAAAGATAATATGAAATTGAAACAGAACAGACAAAAGTATAAATATAATGATTTGAATTGAGATGAGATAATCAAAATAAAATTGAGAAAATTAAAAGAGGGGAAAAACTATATAGAAAATGTAAAATAGTATAAGATATGGAATAGAATACAAAAAGGAGCATGAAATTGAGTTTTGTGTCGGTATAAAGAAGTTCAACCTGGGACCATGCTATTTTCAAAAAAGATGTTTTACTTGTATTTTGTATGTGTGAAAACCCAAATAAAACTTCATTAAAAAAAAAAGAATGGCATTGAGCCATATCTTGCGCTATTTGCCTGGAGGAATAAACCAAGGACAGATTTTTTTAAAATTTATAAGCAACTGTTAATGGGAAAGTCATTAGAAACAATGTCCACTCATTTGGTTCTTAAAGTACACTCTCTTTTAGACTCATTGCAATATCCCCCAATGCAGCAATATGACAAAAGTATAGATTATTTTTCACCATAAAAGCCTGGTGAACAAATTAGATTTCAGATAGACAACAAAGGGATTCTAATTTCTATTGTTTAAAAAGAAACAAGAGCCTCTTATGTTGAAGAACATCATCAAAGGAGGAAAAATCAAAAGAGATATTCTTACACTAGTGGGCTGGCTCCTTTTCCTGAAATTAGCACAGAAGGCCTAGAGCAGAGGTGGTATTCAACAGGTTCTGACCAGTTCAGGAGAACTACTAGCTAAAATTTTGAGTAGTTCAGAGAACCGGAAATTACCAGCAAATACCTTGTTAAGAACAGATCATGTAGCGGAAATTTTGAGTAGTTCAGAGAACCGGCAAATACCTTGTTAAGAACAGATCATGCCAAACCAATCTTATTTCATTCTTCAACACAGTGACTAAATTAGTAGACCAGCAAAATACTGTGGACATAATATATTTAGATTTCAGCAAGGCATTCGACAAAGTAGACCACAACCTACTTCTTACTAAGCTAGAAAAAAGTGGAATAGATAGCATTACCACTAGATGGACTCGCAACTGGCTGACAAACCGTACTCAACAAGTAGTCCTTAATGGGTCTAAGTCAGGGGTGGGCAAACTTTTTGGCTCGGGGGCCTCATTGACTTTTAAAATTTGACAGACGGGCCGGGTCAGCACAAGATATGATACGTATAAAAAACTGCAAAATCTCCGCAAAATCAAGTCACTGCGCCTAATGCACCACTGGTGTTGAAATGCCTGTCATTACAAGTCAAAATCAAATGAATGCAATCATTCAATCATTCACATCAAACCTTAATTCTGTACCAATCTTGGCGGGCGATTAAAAAGACCAATGGGCCGGATGTGGCCCGCGGGCCGTAGTTTGCCCACCCCTGGTCTAAGTCTACATGGAGAGAAGTAAGCAGTGGGGTGCCACAAGGTTCCATCTTAGGCCCAGTCCTCTTCAATATCTTCATTAACGACTTAGAAGAGGGAATAGAAGGAGAACTTATCAAATTTGCAGATGATACTAAGCTGGCAGGAATAGATAACACCCAAGAAGTTAGGCTCAAGATCCAGAGGGGGATCTTGATATGGACCATATCTAACAAAATGAAATTCAATGTAGAGAAAAGTAAAGTCCTACACTTAGGCAAGAAAACCAAAAGTACACATATAGACTGGGTGAAACCAGGCTTAATAGCAGTAATTGTGAGAGGGATCTTAGTGGACAACCAGCTAAATATGAGCCAGCAGTGTGCAGCAGCAGCCAAAAAAGCTAATGCAATCCTAAATTGTATTAACAGAGGGATACAATCAAGATCAAGGGTACTAATACCACTCTAAAAAAGTCTTAGTAAGACCACACCTAGAATACTGCACCCAGTTTTGTTCACCAGATTACAAAAAAGATGTTGAGACTCTAGAAAAAGTACAGAGAAGAGCAACCAGGATGATTAGGGGACTGGAGACTAAAACATATGAAGAACGGTTACAGGAACTGGGCTTGGCTAGTCTAGTAAAGAGAAGGACCAGGGGAGACATGATAGCAGTCTTCCAATATCTGAGGGGCTGCTACAGAGAGGAAGGGGTCAAGCTATTTTCTAAAGTGCCTGTAGGCCAGACAAGGAATAATTGATGGAAACTAAACAAGGAGAGATTTAACCTGGAAACAAGGAAAAACTTTCTGACAGTGAGAACAATCAACCAATGGAACAGCTTGACCTTGGAAGTTGTGGGAGCGCCATCACTTGAGACTTTCAAATGGACTGCCATTTGTCAGAAATGGTGTAGGGTCTCCCGCTTGGGTGGGGGGTTGGACTAGATGACCTACAAGGTCCCTTCCAACTCTGATTATCTGTTATCTGTTACCACCTCTGACTGGAGATTTTATAGTATCCTTCTCCTGCTATGCCCACCAAGCCACGCCCACAGAATTGGTAGTAAAAAAAATTGAATCCCACCACTGGCCTAGAGGATTTAAACGAAGACATGTTGCATGCAGGAAATTTACAGCTCATGTAATTCCTGTACAGACACAAAGTTGTAATTCTTCTAGCTTATGAAGAAAAGGATTGGAGAGTACATAATAATTGTCTTTTAGTACTTGTGGGGCTGTCACAAAGAAAAGGGGATTGATGTATTATCGAAGGCACCAGAGAGCAGGACAAGAAATAATGTGCAGACACTTGTTAAAGAGGAAAGATTCAACTTAGAAGTAAGGAAGAATTTTCTGATAGTGAGAACAATCAATAGAATAGCTTGCTTCCTGAGGTTGCAGGTGTTCTATCACTGAAGGCTTCCAAATATAGGCTGAACAACCATTTGACTGGAATGCTAAAAAGCTCCTGCCTTGAGCAGGATATTGAAGACCTCCAAGATCCTTTCCAGCTCTATGCTTCTATGATTAAAGCCCCCCCGCACACGTTCATCGATGCCATTTCTAAATATCTCAGCAACTATAATTTCCTAGTGGGGTCCAAATCTGCTCAAAAGAGCAATAATGAATAGTAAACATTATTACAATTATTTATTATAGTATCAAAGAAAATAACAAAAACAAAACTATATTTGTAATTTTTCCATAGTATACTAAAATCGTGAATGATATTCTAATATCAGAAAACCATAATTCAACACTGAAGCAGCCATTTAGTGTGATTATCCATTAATAAAATGTCACTACTACAAAGGCCTTTGCCCAAGTGGCCATCAATCTTGCTCCATTTAGCAAGACACTGGAAGTATAGCCTCAGGTTGCTCTTGCATAAGTACCCAGTCCATCAACATTTTAGGGTTTTATCCCTTTTAACAAATCTTCTCTGGCAATTGTCTCTAGAAAAAAAAGAAAAAACTTGAGAAGAAATACTTGTCTATAATCAGATTCACCAGCCTTACCCAAATCAGTTCCTTCCTGATTTGTTGATTTTCCGCTACTGGTGATTTTTGGATTTTGATGATTAGAAAAGGTAGCGAATTAAAGAAGGACATTATGATGTAAATGCACGGATACTGTTCTAAGAAGGTTAGAAGCACTCTCCTCTCCTCCCTCGCTTTATTTCCTTTTTCACTTTCTTTTCACTTTTCTCTATCTTTTTATAATATATCAATTCAAAATTGTATTGCTTTATTATCTATTCTATTCTATTCTATTCTATCTCTCTATCTATCTATCATCATCTATTCTATTCCATCAAAATAATTCATAGGTCAAACATATTTAGAATATAGGGCCCATCTTATAGTCATGCTTGAGTTTTATAATCACCATTTAAAAATCATTAAAACCATTTTACATGTGTAGTTTTTCCTTTCTCAACAGTCATTATATTTCTCCAAGCAGTGTTTTCATGCAAAGCAATAAAATAATTATTTTAGAAGACAAGTAATACTAAATACCTGCATTATTCCATTCAGGTTGCCATGTCATTGTGCATTCTTCTCTCCCAGTTCTTATTAATTTGATGAAATAAAATCTAAAACAGTTAGTCCTTTTAATAATTTAAATAATACAGCCATGTGATTTGCATTCTCCCTGGCTTTCTCTGCTGCAGTAGAATCCATGGGAAGCCATCTTATCAATAGGGATGTCAACCAGAACAATCTATTGGCAGGGGTGAGGTTTAGGTGTAAAAATGTCAAGATCTGAACCATGATTTAGGGCTCAGCACACTTTCTGAATTCATATCCGGTGAAAGACACATCCTCTAAAAATGACACCTTCCATATGAATATTTTGTATGGATTTCAATGTCAATCAATATAGACCAGGCGGCTTTGGAATCAAAGCCATGGTTCCATTTAACTTGTGAACAATTAGAGGGGGTGGGCTATGATTTCATGGTTGTAACCACCATCTTCATTTGTTTTGACATCTCAAAGATGCCTCCTCCAGCACGGAGGCTGGTGGTACCTGGCAGCAGCTGTATCTTATTGGCCTTGTCCTGCATAGCTGACTTCATAGTGTAAAAGAATTGGACATAAGATGAATCTCGACATAACCGTGAGTTATATTTGAGGACGCCTTGTGACCAATAAAGAAACTTTGTATGGAAGATTTTGTAGAGTTTGCCTGTCTGTCTTTATACATTCAGCCAGTAATTATAAAAGACAGAACAGTAAAAGAATCTTTCATCCCATAATGAAGGAGCAAGGGGGTGAGGTAGCAGCATGTTGCTGAGGTCCAGGCAAGAAAGAAGGAACCTCCCACAACTCAACCAAGGGTCAATTCAATGACTAATCAGGGTTACAGATGTGACCACATGGCATGAACTACATTTCCCAAGATGCATTAACTACATTTACCATGAGGCATTCCCTTAAGGGGACAGCTCCCAATTCCTAATTAACTATCCCACTTCCCAATTAACTATACACTGTGATCGCTTCTGTGAGGCTGGCTGAAGTGAGGCATGATATGAAGGGGCCGAGGCAGCAGGGGCCGGACCCTTGCCAGGACACCCCCATGGGCCAGATCTAACCACATCATGGGCTGGATCTGGCTCACAGGTCTTGAGTTTGACATGGTTATTAGACTAGAAACCAGGCGGCTGTGAGTTCAAGTCCTGACTTAGGCATGAAAGCAGGTGATTTTGGGCCAGTCATTCTTTCTTAGCCCAACTCATCTCACAGGGTAATTGTTGTGGAGAAAATACAAGTAGAATTATGTATGTTGTTGTTGTTGCCTTGAGTTACTTATAAAAGAAATAAATTCAGGAATAAAAATCTAATAATAAAAGAACCCAATTATCACATCTCCACCAGTTGTGCGAATCTAATTAATCATAAATGTCATACAAACCAAGCCTAATTATGATATATGGATCCAGTTCATAATACATCAATATTCGCATCATCAGTTCACTTAAAACCAGTGAGTTTATTGGTTATTCAAGCATGATATACAAGATTATTCAGCCATCTGTGTTGCTCCCTGGAATACTATTAAATTCAACAGCATAATTAATACCATCTCTGCAAGACACAACTTTGTGAACTTTGATCCTCCACACAGTATGAACTTTGTTTCTTCTTTAGAACAGGAAACCTATACATCAAGATACCACTCTACAGTAAAAATGAAAATCACTGGTCAAAGATTTCAGAAGAAAATGATAAGTATGTGAAAAACTTGCTTCTGCTATAGATTAACCTTTGTCTAATATAGATGTGCATAAATATTAAAATAGTCTATGTGTTCTTTAAGGAAATCAGAAGACTCATCCCCTGGCTAAAAACCTGAAATATTTCCCTGGTTGTCAGTTACTTAATCTTGAGTCTTAATGTATGAAAACCCTCTGGCAATAAAACAAGTCAGACAAGGTTAAAATAAAACCATTGGCTTGTAATTATGACATAACATCACTAGCTTTGATCATTCTAAAAGAAATAAAGATCTTAGACTGGTAATCTATTGTACAAGCTTAATTACCAGGATAGCTTTTATTATACAAAATATTTTACAATTCAGTTCTCTTAAGATTTCAGTTAACTAAACTGTTCACAAGGACCCCAAAATGTGTCCTTTTCCTATTTATTCTGTGGATATAGCTCTTCTATTTAAATTTGTTCTACTTGCTTATCAAGACTGGTCTCGAACTTATTAAGGTGCAGCCAGGTTGCATAACCCCTCCCCCTTTTGTCAGAAAAATACTTCTTGGCGACGTGCATGAAATCACCTGTCCTTCAGGTCAAGTGGTAGAACTTTATCTACTGTAAAATCTCTGAGAAATGAATTTATCAGTATAGTACCATCGTAGTCGTCCGCTGAACTTCTAAAGCTGAAAAATACTGCTTTACTGCTCATCAAATCAGTAGGGCAGGTTTGCATGCCTACACACTTGTGGACCTGGAGCTAACTCTACCTCCTAGAATGCATTACTGTACGGTATAGCACAATTTTGCAGGATATTGCAGAAAAAAAGGCAAGGCAAAAGATACACGGTACCCTACTATTGCTGACAGAATTTCTGCGGATATTTTTATGAGTAAGAAGGCAATGCCAAGTGTATTAAAACTGGCATGTTGTACAAGATGGCATACTCCCTCTTTGAGGAAGCTGGCCGGTTCAAAAATATAAAAATTAAAATAAAATTTCCTAATGTCCTAAATAACAGGGGATTTTATAATTTAAATTACATGACACTTATGTCACACCGAAGTGGCTGTGAGAGAAGAACGAATGCCTATTATGCAGAATTGAGTTCTTGGGAGCAGGTGGGCATTTTTTTGTTTGTTTGTTTCATCGAATTTCAATGGTTTCACAGCAGAATCTAAAAGCAACTTTCGACTGAACACGCATTCACCTACCGCCCTAAATCCAACTAAAACATGTTTAATGCAAAGGATAAACATTGACATTGAACACTCCTCACTGCAAAAGTTATCGATTTTTTTACAAAAAAGTGTCAATTTCACAAATCCACAAGAGACTCTTTCCGGCAATCAGTTGAACCCCGTGTAGAAATAAAAAAGATCTTCGTGCAGTTACGGAGAAAAACGCGGAAGAGTCCGAATTGCGTATTACGACTTCCCCGGCGACTCTTCTTGCGCCTGCGCAGTTCCGTTTTCCTGTGACGAAGCGTTTCCAGGCCAGGAACCCGCTGTCGGGTCGCGACAGCGGTGCGCAAGCGCGGAGATTTGGACTGAGGGCGGGGCCTTGACCACCTTGGCAGATTCCCTTTGCCACGTACGGCGGCGGCGGCGGCGGCGGTGAGTAGCGGGGGACTTTAGGCCGGGTTTGGCTGCCTGCGTGGCTGAGGGAGGCGCTGCCCATGACCTCCTGGTGCTAGAAGAGCCAAAATTGAGGCAGCCGGGGAACCGTGGCGTTGTTTTGAATGGCCGCGGCCGAGCTGCTCTGTATGTGTTATGTGGGGCGGGGGGGCAGGTAACCGGCCGGAGGATCGCGAGGGGAAGAAAAAGGGAAGCCCAGTCGGAACTTCGCTTTCCATTTTTCTCCTGAAAAGGAAGGAGCTGCTGCCACTTCCTGCGCCCGGTTCCCTTTCCTTTCAGCGTTTCTGGCCCGAAGGCGAGCAGCCTCATCGTCTTGTTGCGACCAAACAGTGGAAACTTATGGGGCGCAGTGCATTATTCTGGGGTCGTCAGGACCAGGAGTCTCCAACCTTGGCCACTTTAAGGCTGGAGGACTTCAACTCCCAGAATTCCCCAGCCAACAAAGGAATTGGCTGGGGAATTCTGGGAGTTGAAGTCCGCCAGGCTTAAAGTGGCCAAGGTTGGAGACCCCTAGTCAGGACAATCTTTAGGGTAAGAAGAACTTTGCTTGGAAAGCTTTTTTTTTGTTTTTTTTTTTGAGGGGGGGCATTCCTTCCCCTCCCCCGTCTGATGCTGGATACTTTACAATGGGCAGTTTGTAGCTCTGTAAAAATTAAGGTTTCCACGAGACTGGACTTTCCCACCAAAGTCCTTTGGTTTTCCCACCAAAGGACTTGGAAGAAGGAAAGATAGTGGCCAAGGTCATTCAAGGTAGATCGCCACCCTATGTGGAGACTCACAATTGAGGCACTGAAGACCGTATGAAGGAATTGGGTATGTCTAGTTTAATGAAAAGAAGGACTAAGGATGACATGATAGAAGTCCAGTATCTAAGGAAAAGGGAGAAGACAGGACAGGAAGCAATGATGGAAACTAATCAAGGAGAGAAGCAACCTAGAACTAAGGAGAAACTTACTGACAGAACAATTAATCAATGGAACAAGTTGCCTCCAGAAATTGTAGATGCTCCAACACTGGAGGTTTTTCAGAAGAGATCGGACAACCATTTGTCTGAAATGATATATAGGGTTTCCTGCTTGAGCAGGGAGTTGGACTAGAAGACCTCCAAGGTCCCTCCCAACTCTGTTATTGTTAGAGGGAGGGTTTTGCTTTAAAATCTGACTTTTGAAATGAATGGATGCATTTATTACACATTTATGACATGTGGAAACTTGCCTTGTTTGAAAATTCTCAAGAATCCAAGCTCATCAATTTCTTCAGGAGCTTTTTATTTGCTCAACAATGTAGGTATTCCACCTCCCATATTATTATAATACTTAATCACTGGTCAAAGTGGAACATTCTACGGAGAAGTGTTCAATTTTTATTTTTGAATTATTCATTCCTACAATGAAGTTGCAGTGTGATTAAGTTACTTTGTTGGAATTGAAGAGCTTGATGATTTCTGGGATAAACTTGTAAAATGTAGCGGTGCTTTTTGTATATTTAAAATAAAACAATCATGCTAGATATACTCAGATGGGTGTTTTCATATGAAAATACACTTAAAATATTTTAAGAGTCTGTGGATTGGGCAGGCTATAATCATTGTGAAATAAATAATCAAATAATAAATTTAAATAAACTTTCCTTGCATCTCCCCCTAAGGAGGATTTTATTAAAATAACTGCTTTATAATCCTTCAAACTGAACCAGAGATACGTATACAGGTAGTCCTCGAGGTACGACCACAATTGAGCCCAAAATTTCTGTTGCTAAGTGAGACAGTTGAATTTTGTCCCATTTTACAACTTTTCCTGCCACATTTGTTAAGTGGCTCATTGCAGTTAAGTTAATAACAGGGCTATTAAGTGCATCTGGCTTCCCCATTGACTTTGCTTGTCAGCAGGTCACAATAGTTTTTTTTTTCCAGTAAAGTTTTATTTGGGTTTTCACACACAAAATGCAAGTAAAACATCTTTTTTGAAAATAGCATGGCCCCGGGTTGAATTTCTTTATACAGACACAAAACAGATCCTACCCTTTTATTCTTTTTCTCTCCTTTCCTGTTTTCAAAAGCTTTTAATTATCCAGAAATCTTTATTATCCCTTTGACTTTTTATTTTCAGCATTAGATGCCTATTGATGTCAAAGTGGATTTTTTTCCAATTTCTTGCTTAAGTCTCTTAGCTGTCAGTATAGGAAAAGGAGAAAACCAAATCTTTTCCCTTTTCTCTCTCCTTCGCAGGTTAAAAATCTTCTTAGGGAACAATGTTATTGTTTTTTAACAGTTTCAATTCCAGGGTACCTTATTTGTTGCTTTTGCTGTTTGACCCGGTCAACCAAAACTTTATCTTCTTATCTTCCTCCTGCACATTCTTTTCCGGTCGAGTTCTTCTTTGTGGTGGCCATTTCTGACCACCGCTGCAACCGCCTTCGGGAAAGGGAGTAATGGCCAGTTGGGGAGGAGAGATGCGGCTCTCCTCAACCCTGCAGGCAGTCTCCCCCCTCTTCAGCACCTCTACGGGGTGGCTTAGCCCCGAAACCAGCCGGCTCGGGGCGCTCCAGCGGCGAGCACGGATCGAAGCCTCGCAGAGACGAGGTTTCGGTCTGTCGCTGAAGAAGCTCAAACCGGAAGAGCAGGTCACAATAGTTGATTACCTGATCCTGGGACACTGCAACTGTCATAAGTATGAACCAGTTGCCAAGCATTCTGATTTTGACCATGTGACCATGGGGATGGCGCAGTGGTCGTAAGCTTTTTTCAGTTGGTCACTAAATGAATGGTTGTCAGTCAAGGACTACCTGTAAAGCATTCAGCACTGTAAAGCTATAATTACAGGTAGTCCTTGACTAACAACCATTCATTTAGTGACTGCTCAAAGTTACACGAATAATGAAAAAAATGACTTACTACCAGTCCTCATACTTATAACCAACATAGCATCACCATGGTCATATGATCAAAATTCAGACATTTGTCAGTCAGCATGTATTTATAATTGTTGCAGCATGGGTATGTGTGTCACACCATCACCTTTTATGACGTTCCCAGCCAGCTCCTGGCAAGCAAAATCAGTTGGAAAAACCAGATTTGCTTAATGACCACATTCACTACGTGACAACTGCAGTGATTTGCTTAACATCTCTGGCAAAAAAAGGTTGTAAAATTAGGCACAACTCACTGAACTGTCTAGCTTAACAATAGAAATTCTGGTCTCAATTGTAGTCATTGGTTGAGGACTACCTATAATTCCTAATGTATGTACAGTACAAGTCTTACATGCCTGGAAATAGACTGTTGCGATTTCAGTAAGACTTATTCTTAGATAAGTGAACATAGGATTTTAGGCCAACATGTCCCAAATTATCTGCCTTTAATGAAAATTGCACTGGAAGCTTAATTCACTTGTAAGATTTTGGCCGTCTCTTGATTACAAATTAAACTCAAAGGATGACATTTAGAGCAGTAATATAAAGGTTCCAGACAGAGCATTAGTTAATTTGATACAGCAGAGATAGTAAAATTTTTGGCATCATAAATATTGGTAGAATTCTTACAGAGTATCTTTCAGTGTTGATTCTGAAATGGAAATTGGTTTTTAAAATTACTGTATGCCTCTATAGATTAACTCATTTATATTTTCCTGTTGTACAATATAATTGTTAGATAACAAAAGATAAAGCAGAAGAAATGTTGAGTCTGTAGTCATTAAACAATATAAAATTTTAAAACACATTTGGAGGAACTTTATTTCAAAATATACAACAAAAGATAAGAATAAGTGGTGTTTTGTCATGACAAAAAATAATAAATTTTATAGGTTAACTGTATTTTATGTACAAATGATTGAGAAGATTAGTTCCCAAATAGGAAATTATTCCTGAATATCTGAAAGATTTCTATTTCTCTGTTAACATAAGGTCAGAGATTATCTTCTCGACCTTGTAACATTGCATCACAGCTCTTACTGCAACTTAACATGTATATTAACCAATAAAGATTTGATTACAAATTCTCAATTGGATTTAAGCTTATTTTTCAGTTCATCTAAATAGCAGTAAATGATAGCCTTTTTCTTGTTTGCATCAAACAGTTTTGCTGGGTTATGCTTGTCCCTGCATTATACAGTATTTATTTTGTAATACATTAAGCCCATCATGTAGCTGGTCTTATTGTTGTCGCTAAGGCAGGGGTTGCCAACCTTTTAGACCTTGGACCACCAAACTCATAATTTTAAATCCCGTGGACCAGAGACCCTGGGAAAATCCCCCCAAAAGCCTGCATGAAAATTCCCCACCCCGTTTTCGTACCGATTGATTGTCCTTTATTTGGGATCGCAGGATACCGTCTCCAGCTTTGTTTTCGGTGGTGGGGGGGGAGACTTTTGGCTTCATGCAAAGAAAGCAGCAGAAGCAACAGAAGTCTTTATCTCCCCCAAATTCTGCCAGAAATGAGTCTTTGTGAGACTTGTTGTGCTAGTGCAGCCTCTTGGAGCAGGATGCCTTACAGGGTCCCAGAGGCTCATTTCTGGCGGAGTTTGGCAGAGAAAGAAAGACTTTTGCTGTTTTCCTTGTGTGCAGCAAAAAGCAGAAGCAGAAAGAAGTGGAAAGAAGCAGCCCGGTGGCCAGGCCAGGTGCGTGGGGTGAGTGGGGCAAGTTCCTCCTTCCGCCCTTTCCCCCCTCCCCTCACTACCTTGTTCCCTTAGGCCATGTGGGCAATGCGGCCTTGTGTTCCCGCACAGCCTATATTAATTGCTTTGGGGGTGACATTTCTCTGCGGACCACCAAAATTTTCTCATGGACCTCCGCAGTTGGCGACCACTGCGCTAGGGGATTGAGGGTTTATTGTTTTGTGTACTGGGTTTTATCTTTGCAAGGCACCTGGAGTCACCGAGAGTGAGTTGGGCAGCCATATAAATTTTCTTAATAAATAATTAGTACTGGTAATAATTGAAACAAATTGCTTACACTTTCTCTCTGACCTTCCTCCTCCCTCCCTCCCTCCCTCTCCCAGTGTGAATAATACTTTTATTTAATCAAGTTCTAAATCAAGATAATGCAATACAATATATTCAACGGCTCTTGGATTTATTGTTCTTCATACTGTACATTACCTGCTGAATGAGATCCTCTGTATTCTCCTTTCCTGTCCTCCAACATAGGGAAAATTAATTCAGAATTTTGTTCATATGTCTGGACTTTACATCCAATGAAGAATTAGAGAATTTTCTGTATGCTTTGGAGGGAAGGGTTGGCTGTCAATATGCTGTTATACATGTTATTTAAATATGGTTATTTGAATATTGATAAAAACAAATTATAAAATCATATTGTGTTTTTGACAATTGAGTGCTAATATTAAAATTTGTTTTATATGGGAACAATGTAAAATACAGGGGTTATAACTTTTTAGACATTCATTTTCAGGCATTATTTCCAACCATTAATCTTAGCAAGTTTCAGTTTTTGATTCTAGACTTATAGAACTGATGTTTTAACAGTTTTGAACTATGACCTTTTGGCCACCAAATATCATGATCAGTTTTTTCTAAACTGCCTTCTACCTTGGCTTGATGAAATATAAAATATAAAATTGCAACTGTGTAATATGGTTACTTATTAATGGAATACCTAAAAAGCAGGATATTTTGGCAATAATAAAAGTCAAGGATTAGTGAAATCAGTGTAGATTCAGGGTTATATCTTGAGAATGCAAACATTTATATGCAGACTTGCTTATGAATGATATTGGTCTCTTGAGATATAGCAACAAAACCTAATTTAATGTTTTGTTGTAGGTATTGTGCACTACTGCCTATTTTGCTAACCAGCACTGCATGGCGGGGCATTTGACATCCAGCTGAAAGTAAAAAGAATCATTCTTTTGGGAACCAGTGCAAAACAGGTAATTTACAAATTTGGTGTTTTTATAGAATTTATCAAAGTATAAAGTATCATGAAGTTAGAATGATTCCTGTTTTTTATTATGATGAGATGTCATTTAAATTGGATCCAACTCTTTAAAATAGCCAATTTTATCTAAAGTAATTGAAATGTTTTCATTACCCTCCCCCACAAAAATTAATCATCCAAAATCTCTTGATCCTTCTTGAGAATCAGTACAAAAATTGTGAGATTTCATATTATGACTCCAGAAATCTTGCAAGATAAGAATCTCCCCGTTAGATTTCTTACTTTTTTTAAAATGGGAACTTTAAATGCTGACAATGGATATCTTGGTGCCTGTGTCACTCTTGTAGTCAATAATGTACTGTGCTATGCTATTTATGGTTGACAAAGCTGCAATTGTCCATTATAACTTCACATTTTTCCCTGTGTCTACACTTTTGAAATTATGTTTTAAATGGTTTATTTCCTAGTATACCAAGTACAGGAGTATTTTTTAAGGAGGACAATTGTGCAAAATTTAAAATACAAATTCAGTTTGAGTCACTTTGAAAGGAATCTAACTTCCTTCAGAATTTTACAAAACTACTGAAATGCCAGGGAATGAGATGTTCCTATTACTAATGCTCTGCCATTTAGTTATACACATATATGAACATACACACACAACACACACAAACAGAGCTGGGAGGGGGGGGAGACTTTTGTTCTTTCTCCCTACCATGAGCCAACTTTGTGTTTTGGTTAAATTGATATTCATGTTACTAATCCATTTTTGTATCTCTGTAAGAAGACCTGTAGTAATTATGAATGGACAACTGGATTTGAGTGGAAAGCTTATAATTAAAGCTCAGCTGGGTGATGATATTAGGAGAATTCCAATTCACAATGAGGATATCACCTATGATGAGTTGGTGCTGATGATGCAGAGAGTTTTCAGGGGAAAACTGCTGAGCAACGATGAAGTTACAGTAAAATATAAGGATGAAGGTAGGATTTTTTTACCTTCCATTTTCTAATGTTGTCTAATAATAAAAAACCTTAATGGAAGTCTTCAGCTTTTGCTTTGGAACATGTTTTTTTCTAGTGCATGCAAAGTCCATGAAACAGAATAATTCCAGTATAATTAGATCTTTTTTAGTTACATTGAATTTTACATTGTACAGTTACAGTATGATTGATTAAATTGCAACATATTTTCTGTACACAGTAATGTTTTGTACAGCAATACTTGTATATGTATCTCCTTTGTTGTATCTTCTGTGTTGGGCCATTGGCCACATGTTTGAAACCAGTCTAAAATGGCTATTTGCCTTAAAATGATGCAAGTGTGGGATAACTTTTATAGTAAAATATGAAGAACGCATAACTAAGATTTAGGGACCAGTGACATAGAAAATGATTATAATGTGAAATTTATCCAGTGGAATGGATGTATTGAAGAGGAAGATGGATGAAAGAAACAGCTTGGAAAGCTAATCTGTCCTTGATGAATCTGTTGGGCAGCAATGAAGACTCTTACAGCTCAATTGGAGATTTATATAGTCCTACCTTGCCACAATTAGAGAGCAGAGGTGTTTTGTGAATCCCTGAAGAGACAATAAAAAGCAGTAAATATAAATTGTGATCTATATGTATGCAGTTTTTATAATTTTCAATTTGAATGGAAATCCTCAGATAGTATTTCTCATCTATATATTATCCAAACTTCCTCTTTTGTTTAACACTGTAACCAGAAAAAAAACATTTTCTGGTTTTTGTTGGAACATTAATAGAGCTAACACATTTCATAAATGATTCAGAACTTCTTTACAGCTCTTGTAAATGAAGAATTTTTAATAAGTAAAACAAACACATTTGTTTATAGGTTTTCATTTGAGTATTTGAAAAAAGTTGTTTCCATGGAATAATTAAAGCATTGCATTTAACGTGACTATTAGAATAGCTACATCCTTTTTCAGAATTTACATAGAAGCCTGAAAAACTATATACTTCAATAAATGGCAAAGAGATATTCTGCTTGTACTAGAGCCCAAATACTTCTTTCAAATAATTTTCAATGTATGTACCGCTCAGTTAAATGCATAAACTGGTTGCATTTTGCAATTGTTGGATAAGCTTAATGGCACTTCTTGTTGTTATTGACTGGCTATAATTGCATATTGGGGCAGCATTATGGTTATAGCACAGCCTTAAGTATTATATACCCAAGGTACCTATTAGCAAAGTTTGCTCTGAATATCTTTGATTACTTCCATTTAAACATTTAGTGCTAAATTTGCCATCAGTGATAATCTATGCTTAATATTTTGGAAACATCCCTGTGCTCTGTCATAAGACATAGTCATCTCATGTTTGGATTACTGTAACAATTCTACATGGGGCTATCCTTGAAGAGCATTCAGAAGCTACAGCTGGTGCAGAGTGAAGTGGTGCTGGAAGCTTTGGGGTCCCAAGACTGGACTATGAAACAACTTATCTGAGAGCTGCACTGGCTGCCTGTTTGCTTCTGGGTGTAATTCAAGGTGTTGGTTTTAAAGCCCTTCATGGCATCAGTCCAAGTTATCTGAGGGACCATGTCATTTCATTGAGATTGGTTGGACTCACCCATGCTAGCAGAGGAGGCAAGCTGCAGGCTCCATTGGCCAGGAGATTTTTAAAAAATCTATATATCACAAAGAATTTTTATGATATCAAATCCCCACCCCCCCAAACTGTTACTTGCAGAATACAGAGAAGAGCCTTGGAAGAAGTTTTGACAGCACTTTCAACTCTGCCTGTGCTTCCAGGTTTTATTTGAATCCTGCCCTGTCCAACTGCTTGCTATCTTTTGTAAATAGATTTTTTAAATGACTGATATGTGAAGATTTTTGGGGGGGAATTTGTTTCTGATTCCTCATTCTCTTTCATTAACAGATGGAGATCTTATAACAATCTTCGATAGTTCAGATCTTTCATTTGCAATTCAGTGCAGTAGAATCCTGAAACTGACACTGTTTGGTGAGTAAAAATATTGTTAAAAGTTGATTGATACTCCCCCCCCCAATTTTCCTTGGTAATAAATTTTCCTTCATTCCCATGAAATTGTGTAACTGTTCAGAACATGGATAGTACCTATCATTTGTTCTGAAAAAGTTCATACAAGTTATGTACAAATTATAAGCAGGGGTGGGATTCAAAATTTTAAAAAACTGGTTCTGTGGGCGTGGCTTAGGTGGTAGGCGTGACTTGGTGATCATGTGACTGGGTGGACATGGCTTGGTGGTCATGTTATTGGCTGGGTGTGGCCAACTCAGTATCACTCACATCGAGGCATGCATCTCCTCTCCTGGCCTCTCATGACTGTGGGGATGCTGCAACAGTCGTAAGTGTGAAAAATGGTCATGTTACTTTTTTCAGTGCCATTGTAATTTTGAATGGTCACTCCCCACAAGCAAAGTACCAGCAAAGGAAGGGAAAAAAACTCCAGAGATGTTCCTGAGATAGGAAGTCTAGTCCTGCCAAGAATGTAATAAGGGTTAACGAAGAGACAGTTTCTGTAAGCAACACCAGAATGTTTCCTTCTTGCCTTCCTTACAGGATTAGGCCAGTAATTTTTTCTAACAACCGGTTCTCCGAACTGCTTAGAAAGTTAACCGGTTCTAGCGAATAGGTGCGAACCGGTAGAATCCCACCCCTGGTTATAAGGTCTTAAAACTATTTTGTCTTGTCTTGTGAAAACTTACTAGTGTAGTATCTGTTTTATAGTTAATGGGCAGCCAAGACCGCTAGAATCAAATCAGGTAAAATACCTTCGCAGAGAACTGATAGAGCTTCGCAACAAAGTGAATCGTTTATTGGATTGCTTAGAACCTCCTGCTGAGCCAGGATTTTCTACTAGTCTGCCTGAAAATGGTAAGTTGATAATTGTTACTTAAAAATAGATTGATGTGGATGCCCCTTCTCATAAGCTATACTTGCGTAGAAATGTACAAACGGTCAAGGGTGGAAATCCTTTTTTCTCTGAACATCTGTTCCAGCCTCATTTGCACTTAGTTTATTTAAAATATTTATATGACTGACCATATTAAAATAAGAGCTCTGAGTGCTTCATAATCATAACAAAGCAATAATAGAATAAAAAGAAGAAACAAACAGAAAAACACAGCCCCATAAACTCTCCCAATGCAGCCTATAATACTTCCATTCATTTAGTTTCATTTATGCTACCTTTATGATTTTTTAAGTAATTCAAGGTAGCAAACATATATGCCTCCTCCTAGTCTTACAACAGCCCCTGTGAGGTGGCTTGGGCTGCGGGATAGTAAATGGCCAAGATCACCTAGGTGGCTTTTGTGCCTGAGGTGGGACTAGAAGGCACAGTCTCCTGGATTTTAGGCTAGCCCATTAAAGACTACATCAAGTGGCCTTTCCTTTCTTAAAATAAGTATTCTGACTGCAAAATCGGTTTGAATGATGTATTTTAGGTGAGGATTCAGTGTTTTCCCCAATATGGAATTATTTCTGATAACGTCCAATTGAAATATTTTCGGTTTGGAGTTGTGACCTGGAAACTTTTTGTGCATTGCTATAATTGCTTTAAGCCTGTAACATTTAGGCTTGTTACTAACGGTGTTAAGTGCTACCATAATCTCAGGTCTCTAAAAATTTCCATCTCTGTTGCAGATGTTGCAGAGGGTAGGGAAGACAAGCCTACTAGTGCCGATTCAACTGTCAAGCCGTCTACCCAAGTTATGGCAGCAAGTATGTCTGCTTTTGATCCATTAAAAAATCAAGATGAGATCAACAAAAACGTCTTGTCAGCATTTGGGCTGAAAGATGATCAGGTGTCGGGTAAGAATATATATTTTATTGAAACAGTTGCTTGAAGTTTGCTCTTTCAGAATTGGCCAGGCATATGGCAATTTTATAGATGGTACAGGTAGTCCTCACTTAAGGACCAGGCGCTTAACAACTATTCAGTTTAACAACAGCCTTGGAAAGAGTGCTTTACATGCCTGTACTTCTGACCAAAACACACACACATTCTCTCTCTCCTTCTCCCCCCACCATAGTCATGTGCTTGCAGTCTGGGTGCTTTGCTTGCACTTACGACTCATAGCCAAGCATCTCATCACCATTTGCAATCCCCTCTAGTGGCTTCCTTAGAAAGCCAATGGAGAAGCTGGTAGGGAAGGTTGGAGCTACTACCACCTGCCAGGAGGACTCCCTGATAGGGAGAGATGGCACAAAGACAAAGGAAAATAAGGATTTTAGCTCGGTGTGTTCACTTAACAACGGCAACCAGGAGTGCTGGAATCAGGGTTGTTGAGCGCAGTATTCATGTGACATCTTGCTTAATAACCAGGATTCCATTCTAATTGTGGTTGTTAAGTGATGATTACTTGTACATGAAGAAATTTAGATTTCAAATTTTTTGCATGATGTTTACTCCCCCAATGGAACAGAAGCTCCATTTTCTCTTTGTTTTTTTTCCCTTTTAGTGTCTTTAATATACTTCTTTCCAACTTGAATTCAGTACAAGCTTATATCTCTTAAGTAGACCACAAAGTATACATTTGAACCATCATACAGGTAGTCATCGACTTAATCACCATTCACTTACTGACTGTACAAAGTTGCAGTGGCACTGAAAAAAAGTGACTTATGACTATTTTTCACACTTAACAAACGTGTTGCAGCATCCCCGTGATCACGTAATCAAAATTTAGATGCTTGGCAATTGGCATGTATTTATGACAGTTTCTGTGTCCTGGAATCATGTGATCATCTTTTGCAACTCCCTGAAAAGTCAAGGGGGAAGCCAAATTCACTTAACCATGTTACTATTTAACTGCAGTGATTCCCTTAACAATTGTGCCAAGAAAGAGCATAAAATGGGGCAAAGCTCAACAAATGTATCGCTTAGCAACAGAAATTTTGGATTCAATTGTGGTCATAAGTCAAGGACTACCTTTGATCAGTTGTTGCACTTAAACTGGAGGCAACCAGGTTCAAGTTCCCACTTTGTGTACTGCATGATTTTGGGCATTCTCTCTCAACCTAAATCACATCAGAAGATAGTTGCCAAGACAAAACTGAGATGACTACTCATATTTCAGTGAAAATTTGAGATATAAATACAATAAAGACAGACTTGGCTGACAATTTATTACTGTATTAGTTTACTAGGGTCATAACTAGGCCTGTGCAGATTTAAGGATTTATCTGTTCACATTGATTGGTTGAATTTTAAGCAATGGGAAGTGATGTTTCAGTAGGCAGTCACAATTACCGTATTTGCCGGCGTATAAGACGACTTTTTTGCCCTGAAAAACATGCCTCCAAGTGGGGGGTCGTCTTATACGCCGGAGGACTCCGACTCCCACTTCGAGCTTGAGTTGCAGCCGGGAGGGAGGCTGGGGGGAGCGGTGTGTGTGTATGTGTGTGTGTCGGGTGTCACTCACCACGCGCTGCGCAACCTTTCCCCCTCTTCCTTCCTTAGCGGTGTGGGGAGGAGAGGATTCGAAGATCCTCACGTGCGGCGTACTTTTCTTTTTCTTGTTTTCTTTTTGCACGCAGGTTTTGCATGCGGGCGGCTGTAGGTTAAGGATGGGGAGCCCCGGGTGGGTTATCAGGTTTTACGGTGCTTCCAACATGTGCGAATGGTGGGAGAGCGGAGAAGAGAGCGAGCGAGCGCCCGCTGTGTGAAATCCTGCCGTCAAAGCAACACTGGGGGAGGCAGGGTATAAATTTACCAGGTTAATGTAGCAATGGTGATTAATGCCCAGAACATTGTTTGCGGGTATTGGGGTGTGTGTGTGTGTGTGGTGGTGGTGAGGAGAGGTTGTCCTTTGAATGCGGAAAAGTAGGTGTGACCTTGTGTAGGAAAATAAAGAGATCCTTTTAGCGTGTTTGGCTTCTTTGCCTCCCCTCGTTCGTTTTGACGTGGAGATAATGGCCTTGGGCGGGAGGGAAGAAAAGCGGTAGCTGGATCATTTCAAATTTCACTTACTCTCCTGCCTCACTTCAATATGTCTGAGCGACTCCAGATACTGGAAGACTTTTTGAATGAAAGTGTTACCTCCATTTTTTTTTTTTTTAAAGAGGGCCACTTGGGGAAAAAAAAAGATTCTAAGGAATTCCTTGTTTCTTGATTAAAGAGAAGGCATTGAATATACTGTTCCTTGGCAGCCTTTTCAGTGTCCGGGTTTTTGGTGTGTGTGTGTATGTGAGAGAGAGAGAGAGAGAGATCAGCTGTATTGAGAAGAGAACGTTTCCTGTGTTCTCATTTTATTTACAACATATTTTACGCTTAATGGTAAGCAATGAAAAATATTTTTAAAACTCATTTCTAAACTCCATAGCTATTTGCATATTCTTGGTTCAAAATTGGATTAGCTCATTTCAAAATTGTCCAAAGCAGAAAAGTGCATCAAAAAAAAAAAAAAAGTGCAAAAGTGGAAGGTGTGTGGAAGAGGGGGTAGTCTTATATGGCGAGTATATAACAAACTCTATATTTTGAGTGGAAATGTTGGGGGGTCGTCTTATACGCCCAGTCGTCTTATACGCCGGCAAATACGGTAGTTCTTAACAGCTGCTAATAACATACTCAGAGATTACCTTGGTTTACATAAATCTGACTTTCAAAATCTGAGAAGTCTGTATATTGGAAATATATGTATACTGAATTTCTAAATAGCAACAGTGACAATATATTAATCTCACACCTGAAGATTAATAGTTAAAAAACAATAAGGAATTTTTAAAATGGAGAATTCAATCTGCAGAGGAAAATCCCATATTATTTTTTTGCATGCTAACTATTAGCAGAGTATTTTTGAAATGACAGAGAATTGCTACTGCATAGTAGATACACATGACTACTTGTTGCAGAAGTAACCATGAAGTTTAGTGGAAAAATAAAGCTGCAACATTGATTTAATGGATTGGATTCATAGCTGTTCTCAGTATGCTGTGAAGTGGATTGGATTCAACTTAATTAGCTTGGAATAGCCTATTAAAAATAAGTTCCAGTTAACTTCAATACCAGTTAAATATTTTAGTAGGATTAATATCTGAAGATGATGAAGTTTAGTATCTGCTCCTTTGGATGCACTCCAGAATCTGTCTGTAACAGTGATTAATTCAGCATTATAAGGTACATTATAGGAAGTTAATATCAGTTAGAATTGGTATAACTCTGAATAATTGTGAAACTCAACATAGTTAGTTTTGTCTGCTAATGGTCAAAACAGCTGGTGGTCAAAATTACTTTGGTCAGTATCAAGTCCAGTAATACTACTATTTGAGTTTCAAAAAGTAACATAAGCAAACAGCAGATGGCAGCATTTTAAAGCAGATATAACATGGCAACACTTAAATTTAAAAATGAATTTAAAAAATGTGGTTAGAGCCCACAATGGTACTGCCATAGCTGTACAGAAATTGCTAATTTGGAATCTAATAGCATATTTGCATAGTATTTGAGAAATTATTTGCATTATTTAAAATATTTCTCTAAGTAGTGAAATATGTATTATGTTCCCAATTTTATGACTTTTCTTGTAGCAGTTGTTAAATGAACATCACAATTGTTAACAAATGCCACATTTGTTAAGGAAACCAATTAATCACAGTGTAGTATTTTTTTTGGAAAATGAACTAAATGTTGGCTTTTGGCAAAAATGTCACAAAAGACATTCATATGACCTGAAAACCTTGGGTATGACTTCCAAAAGTAATCATCAGGTAGTGATTTCTAAATGAGAGGAAGGAAAGCTATATAGGAAGCAATATTACTTATATTTAATTAATTTGATTTAAAGAAGACAAAAAATATGTGAAATTGAATTTTATTTCAATGGTTTCATTATGGCTCCTACTTTTTGAAGTAGGAATCCAAACATCCATTTGAAGGCAAACTGGAAAGCTATGCATTTCTGACACAGGGAATTTTATTGAAGTTCTGCAGCTATCTTACTGTATGGTGTTTATTTGCATCCCACCTTTATTAATGAAAGTAAGAATATTGGATTCCAGAATATTGTATTGCATTTCAGATTATTGTTCATTATTTTCTTTTCAAAACATTTTCTTTTCCAGGACCACCCAGTGCCCCCATGGAGGAACGTTCAGGAACACCTGACAGCATCACTTCTGCATCCTCTGCTGCCCATCCACCATGTGTTCAACCACAACAACCATCATATGGAGGATCTCAGCCCCAAACTGGTCAAATAGATGGTAAGCAATTCATGCATGTTCATCCTGCTCCCAGTGAACATATTTGCCCTTTCATATCTCACAAAGTGATAGAGTTTATGATTGCTCCTATAGTTCCACACCACTTTTGGCTGTTTGCAATTTTGTTTTAACTGTTCCTGGTCTTGTTGTCTTTACTTCCGCGACTGTTTGCTTCACCTTTTGATTTCTCTCAAGCATTTCTATCTTATGATATTTTTGACTTTTTTTTAATCTTTGTTTTCAAGCCATATTTGTTCACACTCACTTCTGTTTATGTTTAGTCACTGCTTCGTTTTTTCACTGTCAATATGTAATTCTGTTTCTTGGAATTGGGGGTGTTTTATATTACTCTAAAGTGCTTTATATGCTAACGGATGGTTTTTAGCTGTTTTAATTAATCAAATACAGGAAACATGCATAATGTACAATTTTTTTTAGTTGTGTAACCTAGCGCTAGGTGGTGCACTAATGCTGAGTCATAACAAAGAGTTCTCTAAAATGAAAGCATAAAGGCTATTTGAAGGATTTAGCATAGTGGCTTAAAATGAAGCATTATTACTGGAAGTACTAGTTAAATTTTCTAAATAAATAGTTAGAAATATTATTTTTAAAACATCTGGTTCATTTCACAGACATATGATAGAAAATTCCAATATTGTTTCTGACCTAAAGATATACACACAAAACTGGCTTTCCAAAGCAGTGTGTTTATGCAGGCTCTTCTGTGGTTGCTGTTATCTTCCTTTTAGTAGGTATTTTTTCAGAAGGCAGTTAGCGATAGTGGTCCCGCAGAGAGAGAAGGAAGCGTACTCCCCTGTTGATAAAGTAAAAGTTTTCTTCCAAAGTGTTTTGCAAACAATAGATCACTATCTTTCTCTAAATTTTTATTTACTGCCAAAAGGCAACTGTATTCTGATAACATATAGACATATGTATGTTCTCATTGGGAAAGGGGTTGGAAGAGAAAATACAAACTACATTCTTGCTACGTTACTTTTGACCCTAGAAAATAATCAGTTACAAGTAGTTCTTTTTTTTTTTTTGTCAAAAAGTTTTTTTATTTTTTAATTGTTTAAATACATCTTTGTGAGAACAGTGTTGTTTCAGGTGTTCTACATTTTAAATCAATCATGTCCATAATCACAAATACAACTTTCCAGCATCACTTCATTGCCTATTATCATTTTTCCATCTTTATGTTCTCATAAATTACTTCGTATCAGTCTCTTTATTTTAATCCATTCTCTACCTTTTCTCATATATTCTACATATTTATAATTTAATCATATCATTTCATTAGCCATTCAAAATTTTCATCTTAATTTATATTTATCCCTTCTTTAATTTCCTTAATTGTACATTCTTACATTCACCATGTTTATATTATCAAATTTATAACAATATATCCTCATTACTTTGTACAAGTGGATAACAAAATATTTAATTCATTAAAAACATATTAATCAATCTCTAATTTCCTTAATCATGTATTCTTATGCTGACCATGTTTACAATTTCATACCATTCTTTAAATGTTCAAAAATTCCATCTTAATTTATACAGTATTATCCCCTATTATGTTTCCCCAATATTACATATGCCACTTTATTGCTTATATTTTATATTCTATATGTTCCCTTCCCTCTAACATCTAATTTTAACACAAATATATTTTCTCTTAGCCAATAAATTCAGACTTACAACATTATTAATATATATATATGAATAACAAAATATAGAGTTCATTAAAAATATTATCCTACTATATAGTTATATCTATTCTGTCAGGCTCCACATAACATTTCTTTTCATATTTTAACTATTGATCATTTATATATTACATAAATGTTCTATTTTATTTGATTAATATATTATAAATTCTTATTTTCATCACTATTGCATTAAAATTATCCCTTCTTCTACTTCTTAATCCCATTTCCTCAAAATCTATTATATATGTTTAATATAAGTATACCTCTCCATGTGGAGTCTCCCTCTTTTCCATTTCTAGCCATTATCTCTAAGTCTTTATTTTATGTTAATTTGTTTTTTGTTTGCTTGCTTGCCATTTACTATCATCTTTTGGCTTTCCCCCTTAATCCTTCCTCTATTTATCATAATTTTCTTATATTTTCTCTTCCTTTTTTCAAAGTTTTCCCCCACCTTCTTTTGATCTCCTCTCTGTATTTCTCTAACCATTTCATTTATCAGCATTTCAATCTCAATATCCCCCCCTTATTTATTATATCTATCATTGATATCTTACGTTCAACTTCTTTTTTCTTCTTTTGTATTATTTGTTGATCCTTTTGTTCCATTTCACTGGTTCCTTTTTCTTCTGACTCCTCCCCCTTCTTTGTTCTTTCTTTTCCTTCTACTGCTGTTGCCATTTCTGAATTTTCTTCTATATTCTGTGTTTTAGTGCATAAATCCAACATTCTGTCCCACATCTCATTCATAGCTCGAATGTCCATTCTTATTTCTTTACATATTTCACTCAACTTTATATTGCTTATTATTCCAGTTGTCCAGTATCCAATTAATTTTATTTTATTTGAACCAGTGTCTCTTCTTTGTTTTAAAATATCAATGTCCTCAAATTTTTATTTCCAATTTTAATCAGTGCAAAACACCAATAATTCCAGAGGTGGTACCCTCCTCTATCCTTGCTCTTTGATTATAATATATTCCAACTTATTATAATATCTTTCTTTTATTCCTTTTTTAATTTCTTCTTTTAATAAAGCCATTAGGATTTTTCTTTCATCAGCAAGTGGCACTTTTAGTCCAGTACCACAGCCACTCCTTTTCTGTTTCTTTATTTAATTTCAGCAATTTTAAAAATCAAATATTACTCCTCTTTAGAACAATTATTTTCAGCATTCAGATTAATGCCAAATCCCGCCCGATTGCCAATTCCAAATTAATGTTCTTCTAGATTAGTTCCTTTTCAAATTTTAGATATTTTTTTTTAAAAAAAACTTTAAAATTCTTTATATTTCCAAATTCTTCTACCTTCTAGCACAATTCTTCTCTGTTATATTCTTTTGGGGTAGTTACAAATAATATAGATTCTTCTTACCCTTTTCCAAACACCATTCCCAGTCTCTGCTCCAGCGCTATGCTTAGATGTTCCTCGGCTGTTCCAACTTTGTAACATCCACCTTGGCCCATTCTTCTCTCTGTCGTGGCATAGAGAACAAGCTTGAAGTTTCTACAGGGGAGTTGAGTTAAGTTAAGTAAATCAGGTGGTCGTTGAGTGAACTAGGCTTCTCCGATTTGGAGGAAGCTGTCTGGAAAGGTCACGAATGACAATCACATGTCCCAGGGCACTACAACCATCATAAATACATGCTGGTTGCCAAGCACTCAGATTTTGATCATGTGACCATGGGAAGCTGCAACAGTTGTAAATCCGAGAACTAGTTGTAAGTCACTTTTGGCAGTGCTATTGTAACTTTGAACAATTGCTACACAAATAGTTTTAAGCTGAAAACTATCTGTAAATTAATTCTATATTTGTTTTTAAACTCTTATTTTAAGAGAACAATATGTGAAAAAGATAAAGCCAGGCAAGAACTTTTCTAAAGTTGTATAAATTTTAAATCGGTAGGCCAAATGTATCAACAATATCCACAACAGGTTGGATATCCTTCTCAACAACCACAAGCTCAACCTCAGCAACAATATGGTGTACAATATCAAGGTAAGGTGGTGGCAGGTTCTTCAGCATTGCTAAATAGTTTTGTAATTACTTGAATACTTCTTTGTAGTTTAGTTCTCAAAGTAAAAATAAAACAGGAATGTTATTAATGCATAAATACTTTTAAAGCTCTTCTCATTCTCAACTCTAGGTACTTTTAGATAACTTTAAAGCTGTTTTAGAGTGATAATGTATATATTCCTAAGTAGCAACTAAATGCTATCTTTGCTCACAGCTGATTGCTTTAATAGTTTACATGTAATGATATATATCATGCATATTTCAGGGTCCTCATTTTTAAAGGGAATAGGGTATAACTGGGGAACCAGATGGAATGCATTATTGTGATAATTGAGTTTAACATAAAAAATAAAATCAGTAGAAAATGTTCAGTGTTTGTTTTGTTTGCTCATCCCACCAGATTGCAGATTGCCTCTAGAAAAAATCTAGAACCCTACAGTTACAGTGAAACTAGTCAAATATTTTCAAATGCCAATAAGTCAGATGACTTGAAGAAAAGTTGCATCTCAAGGCTTACATTTCCCTTGAACATTTTGTTTAGGATGAATCATTGCCAAAACAGCATCTAAGGTCCAGCTCCCACAAACACATAAAATAAATGCCTGTTGAGTTTTAGCAGCTGTTAATCAGTGTAATTTCCAACAGTTCTTCCTGTGTATGGAAATTAGTTTTGTGATGCTTTACAGAGAAGCCATTCAGTTTTCTGCGTAATATGTATGTTTTTCTTTAAGTTTTAGAAGGCTTACCTTACGGATGATAATCTTTACTTAGTATCATCACCAGCTATAGGTCAGCTTAGTTAAACCAAAACTGTCTAGTTGTGCTTTTGATTGTTTCAAAGTAAAATTTGAGCCCATATTCAGGTGAGTTCAAAATTGACTTCAAAGTGTATTTTAGTCATTGCTTTCTCTTAAAGGATCCTGTGTTTTTTAATAATTATTATGTATCTGGTATTTAATGCTAACAGGATTCCAGTCATTGGAGAGGTTTCATTGCAAGTAGCTTCAGGTGTGTTTTATGCAAGAAATAAATGGAGTTCTTAGTCTCCCACCCCTTCCAGATTTTTGTTTCACATACCAGTTAATTTGTCTTTGAAAGTTATTTGTGATATAACTTAACACTGAATTAAAAATATATACACTCCTATCTACATTTTTGTACTTGTGAAAATGATATCTGGAGATAATCTTTTGCATTCCAATGTATATTGATTGTTTCACGCTGGGATCAACATATACACATACACACATGCTTATAATACATACAGCATTTTGAACTCTAAAATTTTTGACTTAAAACTTTTGAGCTCAGTTGATTTTAGCAATCTGGTTTTAGAAACAATGTTGAAACGGGCACTTCTCACTTTTTAATGGATTATTATTGGTGTTATGAGTGCAGAACAAAAATATGTTCCCAAAATAGCATTTTGTGGTTGGAACAAACACTCAAAAGTCCTTTATAGGTTTTGTTCTGATGGAGCATAATCATTGGCCCCTCTTATGGAACATTTTAAATGGGACTATTTTGTTACAAGCTTGAAACAAAACATGTTTCCCATTTGGTTCACCCTTCTTTAAAATGTGCATCTGTTTTACTTATTAAAATATGTGAAATATACTATATTATGTTTATATAATTTTATTATGCATAAATAATACAAATTCATATAGTTTAACCTCCACTTGTCACTTTTTAAATAGTTTATACAGATTTTTTTCCACACACATGCTTTGTTGAAGTGTGTGAACTGTACTTTTGATGATGCTGGATATTTTAAAAAAGTATTTTGCTCACCAACAAAAATCAACCTTTAGAATGTAGCTACGTGAAACTGTTCCTCCATGCATCCAGAACACTGCGTTCATAATACAGCGCTGTAGAACTCTCAATTCATTTTTTAAGAGCTGTACTTAAATTTTATAACTGTTCCAGAATATGCATACACATTTGTGTGCATGCGTGCACACACACAATAAATTAATTATGTATACGGTAATGGCAGTTAAAACAATGGCATTCTCAAAGATGGAACAGTATTGAAATTCCCACAATGGAGGAATGAATCATAAAACTGTTAGAATTGGCAGAAATGTGAAACTTCCCTGTTTAGTCAAATGCTTTTCTAAAAGGCTGGGAATCTTTTATGGGCATTTTGCTAAACAAATAATATAAAATGAATCAACATTCTGTAGATTTTATAATAGAAAAAGATGATTACTTACTTTTGTGGGGTTGAAGAGATTTCTGGAAGAGATAGGGAAAGTGATAGGTTGTCAATATCTATTGAAGAGAAGATTGGAAGTTGTTATATTTTATAACTGTAGTCTTTCCCCCCTCCCTCCTTGCCCCTTTTTCTTTTCTAACTGTTTTTATTTGTTTTTATGTAAAACTCAATATAAATAAATAAATAATGCTAATACAAAGAAGCAAGTTCTACTTTCACCTAAGTCTGTTGTTTTACTTTGATCTCTTAGCAGGCTACAGCCAACAGACTGCTCCTCAACAACCACAGCAGTTCCAAGGATACAGCCAGCAAGCCTCCCAGGCTCCAGCTCCTGGCTTTCCTGGCCCAGCTCCACAGCTGCCAGCTCAGCCTCCTCAGCAGTATCAAACAGGCACTTATGCTCCACAAAATTATACAACTCAGGCCTCCCAATCTGCTAATTATAGCGTAACTCCAGCATCGCAACCTGGAATGGCCCCTAGCCAGCCCAGCACCTATCAGCCAAGACCTGGTTTTACCCCACCTCCTGGAACTACTATGACTCCTCCTCCAAGTGGCCCTAATCCTTATGCACGCAGTCGCCCTGCATTTGGCCAGGGTTATACTCAGCCAGGTCCTGGTTATCGATAAGAAAACTATGCTGTTAAAGAGCCCCAGGTAAATCCAAGCAGCTGCTGATGCTGTTCCACCTGTACAGACAAGAAGATTCTTTAATTGATATTTAAAAAATATTGAAAGGCAAAATATTGTATGGCATCACCTTTGCTCTTTAATTTTCTGGGATAAATGACCAAATGAATCTTGTTTCCTGCTTGGCTTTCTAGTTTAATATTTGTCCTAATGGAAACACTACCTAAATGTATGTAAAGCAGATGACGTTCTAGCTTGCCATTTAAACTGCTAGGTGAACCTCTAGCTGACTTACTTAAATTGGTTTTACTAATAAAATTAAGTGCTAAATTAGATCCACTTGTTAAAAGTTAGATACATATAAATTGTAACCTTCACAATACAATTGAATAAAACAATTCAAATCATTGTTCAATCAGTTGCAGAGAAGTCTGTTTAGTAAATGTTATACCTATCTTTCTACAGAAAACTAAGTCTCCAGTCCCTGGATTTTGTTGAAATATTTTTCACAGAACACATTTGAAGCAATTCCTATTATTTTAGCAGCTGAAAAATGCTGTTGTAAACGTGTAAATTTGTTCTTTTTCTTGCATATATCAGCAAAAATGACAGATACTTGAGTGATCATTATAGCCGAGGCAGTTTTTGGCAGAAAAACTCAAATGAATTAAATAAATTAAAATGCCTTTCATAACATATTAATAGCTGTCTAGGACTCTCAGTGTTCAGCAAGCAGTAAAATTCTTGTACTGGAAACAGAATGCTGTTGTTATGTGTTGTCTTAACATTTTGATTAGCTAATAAATACCTTATTTTAGAATAGCATAGAATAGAATTCTTTATTGGCCAAGTGTGATTTTAACAATTTTAATTATTGTTTGTAAGTTAAGGTGATGATACCATGGCACACTTAGTGAATTACATCAGAATACCAGTAAGGCGAGATCATAGGTTTAGAAGGGCTCATGAGTATTGATTTTTTGTTTAGAATACATGTTTTGTGTTATGTTGCCATCATGTGACATTGCAACATTTTTCCCTTCACGGAGCTGGGGTGGGTGTGTCCTGCGCATGACGCATCCAGCCCATGGACCATCAGTTTGACACCCGGTTTAGAGCATTATTCACATAACACTTTTCTTGAATTTTATTCAGATGTCCCTGCTCTACACTTTTTCTTCTTTTTCTAAATCATGCCCAAACATCAAAGACTAAAGTGGCTTATTAAAACCTGTATTATTTTTAGCTGTTGTATAAAAACACATGAAATTAATGGAGACCAGTCTTAAAATTTGATGATCCAAAATATTGGAACGAAGAAAAACTATATGGTAACTATAAAGTATGCAACAGATTCATACTGTCTTTAGCATCTATCTTTTATTGAACAGATATTTTTAAATGTTTATTTTCAATAAATGTTGAATATTCTTGTCAATTACAGCATACCCCAGAATTTCAGCATATGTCCTTGGTAAATTTTCCTCACTCTGCCCTAGAGCTGCTTTTCAATATCTGTGTTATTCAATTTATCTTGTGCCTGTCTCCTTGCACTTCAATTTGGCATGTGAGAGATCCAGGTTTTGTATGTTATTTAATTATCTTTACCTATGTACTGTATTCTTTGTTTTCTGCCATGCCTATTTTGAACCTTACAATTCAGCACTTTTTTTCCGCGAACCGTAACAATTACTTAAATATATCTTGTTTTAAGAAAGTTTGTTTACTATTAATTTATTTAAAAGATTTCTATGGCCATCCATATTAGAGTTACAACTCTGGGAGGCTTATAACAACAATACAAAAAGCATGAAAACAATAAGAAAAAACTAAAAACTTTATTCTTCCTCATCCCAGGATATGCAACAACTACCCCACCAGGGCTCCCGCTTCACGGTCTACTCTAGATAAAGAGCCAGATCTTGTTGACCTTCTGGAAAACTAAAAGGGTGGGGACCTGCTGGAACACCTGGGTGAGGGTGTTCCATAATGTAGTAACAGCTTTGGAAAAGGAATGCTTCCTAGATCCTACTAGATGGCAATCTTTCAGGAAAGGGACATGGAATCATGCCCATCCTATTCAGTCTAGTGGGGCAGGCAGGTATCATCAAGTGAAAGGCAGTTCTGCAAATAACCTAATCCTGTGCCATTAAAGCTTTAGCTAGTAAGCACCACTTTGAATTGCACCAGCAAGAAAATTGGTAGCCAATGCAGTTGATGCAATAGAATGTAACATGGGAAAACCTGAGGCACCCAACATTTAACTTCAAAGTTTCTGATCTGTTTTGAGAGAAGCTTTATGCATGTTAGTCCTCCCAGGTAAACCAGAACAGAAAACAAACAGAACAGCTGATTCCACTTTTTTGTAAGGCTACATTAACAAATCTTGTAACTGTAAAAATACAAATCTGCTGCCATCTCTTTCACAGTCTGAGAAGATAAGGAAGGTGCCTTCTGAATCTCATTCTTCACCCATTAAGCAGGTATACCATACTCTCTTACGTGATGGCTCCCCAGGCAGCATCTATCCCCTGGCTTTCAAGGTGTTTCTTACATATCGTTACATGTTCTATTACACACATTTTCTATTGAAAATGGATCACAACTATCATTATACCTACCTTGAAAATATGGTGAATAAAGCTGCTAGAAGATGCTCAGAAGAAATTGACATGTTGGCATCAATTGCACACTTATTTCTTCAGAGAGATACTCTTTGATCTTAGCAGTTACCAGTCCGTACTGTCTCTGCCTTGTCAAATGACTGCTTCAAAGAATCAACTTCATTTGAATTGAATCAAGTTAATTGGATATTACTGATCTCTCCACAATAATCAGTAAAACTAATCCCTTTTTTCATGTTAAACTCTCACTATATAGTCTATTTATTACAGCTAATAATATCCTGATGGTTTCTTTTTTCCTACTTGATGTCAAAATATTGTGGAATTCCCAACTGGTTATCAGCTTCAAAAAATTGAACACAAGTTAACAAATTGGATCTCAATTCAAGTAACATAAGAATCTTTGTTGCCAATAGAAAAGCCACCGCAAGGCTTGCAGTGTAATTTGTTCTGGTAAAGATGTACAACTTGCATATATTCTAATAGCCCAATTTCAGAGACCCAGAGGTGCTTTTACCTAGTTTAGCTACCAACCAGCTTCATGAGTTATGCCTTAAATTAGCTGTATCGTGATGCTTCCTTGAAAAGTATATTGATTTTTGGATATGTTGTAAATAAAATGAATTAATGTGACATTTTGCCAAGGCAAACTGATAACAAATTTCAGAATCCTAACAATGAACTAAAAAGGCTGCTCATAAGCATTCCTGTAAGGATCATTTGGACACGTCTTGATAATTCTAAAAATCTGTGTTCTTTGTCTCTAGCTACACACAATTCACAGAACAATATCTGTGTTCGTCTCTGCACACGATTCACATAGTCCTCCAGCTTTCCATGTTTATGTTCTATATTTAGGCAAAAATTTACAAATGGCACATTATATAATAACAAAATTGTCAAGCCCTTCAATTTTCTGTGGACAAGTTTGTGATAATTTTGAAACCCTTCTAAATGATCTTTGAGATGGGGGGTCTCTCAATATAATGTATATCTTAAAAAGCTTATGAAGTAAAGTTTTATGTATTTTGAATTTGTCATCTGATAATTTAAAGCAATACTGTCCTGCATGTCTGTTTTCATTATTTCAAAATGATCTGAAGGACGCTGAAAATCCTTCTAATGGATTCTTTTAAAAAATGATGTGCAAAAAGAATCTTCAAAATAATCCCCACTCTCACCTTTTTTTCAAAAAATGAATGTGACATTTCAAATTAGGTAATTTTAGCTTTGTGCAGGCTGAATATATCAATAAATCAAATAATGATTAAAAATATTTTATTAAGAGTACAATGTACCTGCAGTGTACTTATATTTTCTATAAACAACCAAAGCGATATTCCTTATGTCCCTTACATTTCCTTACATTAAAACTTACATCTCTTTATAATGTTTAAATGTTTAAGTAATACAAACTTAGCATTTTAGGCAGGGAACAGCTAAATTATTTTCAAAAACGCTTCATTTTCCACTTTATAAAACATCACATTACTCTTCAGTTTTATACAAAACATTTTTAAATACATGTACTTTGGATATGCTTCTATACAACATACTAGGCCACATCTCTCCATGTTTAACTGAAATAAAACTGTCTAATTACATTCTTGATATGATCTACACACTGCCAATCTGAAATATACACATTTCCCACAAAACAGCTTTAAGAAGTAAATTATTGAGTCTGCTGTGTTCTTAAAGAAGTAAATTTGTTTGAAATACTTAGGTTATCTTTTTAAATGGCATGTGTACTTTGTATTCAGATATCTATACCAGAGTACACAGTATTTTTGAGAAAGATTCTTCCGTTAACAACAGCAAAATATATTAAGGCTTTTGCATCTTTATTTCACCATAACAATATAGTTCCCCACTGTAAATTGATTGTGCGTGTATGTGTGTGTATTTACCATGAACTAATTCAATTTCTGGTGGGAGACAAAAATAGAACAGCCATTTCAGTGTTATTTATACATATACCAGTAAATGCTATCAAAACCAATAACTGTCTGACATACAACCAATTTTAATGTCATTTTGTTTGTTTCTACAATCCAATCTATACTGGGAGTGCAGAATAAAAGTTTGTATCACTGACCTGAAATCTACCTTGTATTGAGGAGCTCTTGCACAATGTTAAAGGTATTTAGGATGGTAGAATGGTTATTGGTATGGGGTCAGTTAAGATGATTCTTTTTTTCCTGAATGATATTTTAATTGAACAAATGTGAAATCAGAGCTTATATAGTGTCAGTTTTATCTAAAGTTCGAATAAAATCTGCAACTTTTCAATTGGACTGGATTTTTTTTTTTATGAAGTGGCAAAAATGTCCAGGAATTAACTGAGAGAATAATTTAAGTATGTGTGAAAAGTAGAATGTGACCATTGGCAATGTACATTAATACAATTCAGAAGATATTTTTTCTTATCCGCTTTTCAGTAAAGGTGCCTCAAAATATCACAACAATAGTAAAAAATAAACTACACCTTTTACAATAAGTAGTTAATATAAGAGACTATTAGGGAGCCAGCTTCCCAAGACATTACTTTATGATATTTCTTTCTGCAATATAACTGCAAATCTGAACATTTATAATTAAGCAGCCAATGCTATTGAAAGTTAACGCAGTATTCTCACTAGATTTCAGTTTGTAATATCACGACAAACTGTTTTCTCTAAGCATGGAAGATCAGTTTGTTTCTTGTTCTACCATTTCCCAGGTATTGTGGTTCCACACTCATACCAATGAACATAAGTACTGTGTGTTCCAGCTCCTATTTTTCCAAAGTGGACAGGTTCCTGACGAACAGCTCTAAAATAACCTAGTTAAAAGAAAAGTTCAACATTTAATAAAAATTGAAAACTGACGCACATATGTATAATTAAGTAGTTACATTTTTAAAGTGTTCTTGAACATATGAAGTCTAAGCAAAATTTAATTACAGATGTATGTTACATATGATAATTTTAGCACACATAGAATTGTTCTGGAACCAACATTTTAAATGGCTTCTTGTACAATATAATTTTCAGGGTCATACACAATTATAGCAGCATTATTTTCCAGATAAGTATTATTTAGAAAAGTCCTAAGGGTGAATGCCCTTTTTATTTTATTTTCATCAAGACACAGAATATAAGTAAATACAATAGATAATTCATATCTGCACAGGTAGCGCTTGAGAAACTAAAATTTAAGCCAAGAACAATAAATTGATTAGGAGGTAATATTAAAATCAATACAAGACTGATTTTTGCTTAATAATAACTGAAATAGTAATAATAGCAATAGTTTGCTTAGTAATAGTGGAATTGAGAATCTCTGTAATGTCAACACGAATAAAGACCTCTGTATAGCTGTGTTTTTTAAACCTAGTTTTACCTATTCTTAATAGACCATTAAATTAATTTGGCCAAATGAAGGTCAACAAGCAGACTGAGTTGATAAAATACACTTTTATGTTTGCTTTCTTGATAAAAGGACATTCTGCCAACGAAATGTTAATTTTATAATCTTTGGGATGGTCATTTCTGACATTGATGAAATACCAGAGGTGGTATTCAGCAGGTTCTGACAGTTCTGGAAAAACGGTAGTGGAAATTTTGAGTAGTTTGGAGAACCGGCAAATACCACTTCTGACTAGAGATTTTACAGTATCCTTCCCCTGCCACGCTCACCAAGCCACACCCACAGAACCAGTAGTAATTTTTTTTGACTCCCACCACTGTGAAATACTCATTCAAATTGTGTTCAGTTCCTATTTCACAATTGGAGAGATGAATAATCTAATGGAGCACTTTAAAGCTTTGTAGGAGGAACTGCCTTGGAAGTTGGTTCAGGAATTTAGGCTTCAGAACAATCTGCTGCCAAGGGTATCTGCCTGTTCCATACATTCCACTAGGGAGGGTGCAGTTATGATCCCTTCATTGAAACAATGTTATTGTTTGTGATCTAGGAGACACAGCCTCTTTGGGCAGCCTTTTGAACAATTTCCACCCATCATGCAGTTGATGCCCATTCTATAGGCCTTTAGGGAGGCAGTTAAGAGCAGGTTTTTTCCCCCCTTTGGGCTTTGGAGTCATGAACTGAGTCTCCAGTGAATAAATGAGAAGTTTTCAGTTCTGTTTGCCATTTTGTTTTTGAATACATTTTAATGAATTTGTATTAATTATAATTTGTATTTTTGTACGCTGCTGAAAGCCACAGAATTTGAATTGGGTCTGCATATAAAAGTAAAAATAAATATGGTTATGAATGCATACTTAGTTGTCGGGTATGCACTGTATCAAAGTTGACTCTTGTTCTACTTTTATCACAAAGATGACAACTCTGTATTACATTTAAAGGTGGGAAATATACTTAAGAGTCCATTTATTATCCTTGGTTTAGAACATACCATCTTTGGAAGGCAGTTGATCTGATGGAAGCATTTGTCCTGTCTTTCCGTCTAAATATGAATCCACAAATTGACAATGATCTTCTCCATGTCCTCTCTGATCCCCTATATTATAAAATGTGCCTAGAAATATTAAAATACGATTACAATTCAATTAACTAAAGAACAAATAGGCCATGGGTCACAATGGTAATTGGTAGCAGAATTTCCATCAGTAAGTGATGTAGTTGTAAGATAGCAATAGCACTTAGACATACATACCATGACCACATTGTCCCAGCAGTCTCTGTTGCCATTATTAACCAAATTCCACCAGTCTTTAGGCAAAGACCGTTCCCGGTGTGTTCCCTCCCACATTTACACAAGTATAAACACTATGCTAAACTAGGGAAGATGATTAATACATGGATGTTTACTGCATACAAAGCAACAGAAGTTCTGAGATATTCAAGTTGGATAATTTCAGTCTCCCAGTTGACATTGATCTGTTATATGTTTATATACTGATTTACAAAGAACATGTTAGAATTTTTCCATAGCACATTCCCGCAAGAATCCTGTGTTGAGGGATAGAACAATACATGCTCAAACTCAATAGTTGCCAGCATGAAGAAGAGTACCCATGATATTTCATTGTATCCTCCATGCTGATTATCCATGATGTTTCATGTTGCCTGGATACTGATGGAACTATCTTGGTGATGACTACAAACTTTTGGATGTCACACTTCATAAACGTTCCTAGATTTAACAATCATGTTTACAAATATCCAGTGCAATTCTACAAAATTGCTGTGTCTGAAATCTAAGTTCAGACATATTACTGAACCAATATAAATACCTATATAAACCTATATAAACAGCCACCCCTATATGCTTTCTTGCTAATAGTCAATTAAGAGAGTTTTGATTTTATACCTTTAAGTGAGTCACTGAGGTAAATTTTATATCGAAGGGAGTTACACAACTGAACACCCACAAACTTCTTGTACCAAGTCCTCTTGACATACTGTTTTCCCTTACATTCAGAATAGTCATCAGAATTAAATCTGACTTCAGTCCAAATTGCATCTTTCCCCACTGCAAGACAATAATAAATGAGATTCTTGTTATAATATATGCCAAAATAGACATCTGACATAAACAGAGCATATAAGTAAAAAAGCAATGTATAAGAATATTAGCATTATTATATTTACCCTTTCTTATCATAAATGAAAATAAAATACACACTGTAGTAAATGGAAGTAAATACAAAATGTAAGTACAAAAACTAAGTGCAGAAATAACACATAACAAGGAAATTACTAAAATAGGAAAAAAGTAATACCAAGACAAAATATTATTGCGAATTCTCATATTATTTCTTTTTTATTTTATTTTTATTCATGCAATTGTTAAATCATATGATTTTATATATATTTATTGCTAACTGCCCTTCACACTATTCTATGTCAAAAAGGCTGATTCCAAATTCAATAAATGAACAAATAAGATAATATTGTCTGACATCTGGGGGGAGAACTGAATAAATATATATGAGAATAATATTGCTTAATTTACTCTTACTCTATTTGATAGCACAGCAGCAGTTTGTGGGTTTTATAATCTCTGAGGATTTGAAATGGATACCTGACATTAGAGCCATCATTAATAAAGCACAACAAATAATGTTTTTCCTGCATCAATTTAGGAAGTTGACATTGTCCCAGTAGCCATTGATACAGTTCTGCAGAGGAATTACTGTCATCTGTACTTGGATAACTATCTGGTTTGGTACAGCAACTAAATAGGAAGAATACAATCGCCAATGGATAATTGGAACTGCAGAAAAAACAATTGCAACCGGCCTGCCTTCCATTGAAGAATTGAGGAAACATCTACAGACAGACCCTCACATCCTGGACATAAACTGTTTCAACTATTGACCTCACGTCCTTCCTAAGAGGCCTGTAGGGGGTGTGCATAAGTGCACCAATCGTGCCTACCATCTCTGTCCTATTGTTTCTTTTTATTTTTCCTATAAGTATCTATCTCATGTATTCAAAACTATGTTTATTCTTATACCTGTATCTTGTAAGTGATTGACAAATCAAATCAAATCAAATCAAATCAAGTAAATAAATAAACAAATAAATAAATAAACAAATAAACTTTTTCATGCCAAAACATCTAGACACACGGACAGTTTTTTTTCCTCATCACTCTGCTGAACACCTAATCACGGTATAGTTTTATAAAGTATATGTACCCTGTAGTATTAGTATTATTATCCTTCTCATCTTCTCTACTACCTCCTCTTATTGGATCATATTATGTTTATTATTACATTGTTGCTTTGCATATACATTGAGAGCTTCTGCACTGAAAACAAATTTTTTGGGTGTCTAATCACACTTGGCCAAATAAACCTATGCTATGCTATGCTATGCTATGCGATGCGATGCGATGCGATGCGATGCTATTATTATTTTGTTTTCTTAAGAGAAACGTTCTCCAATTGCTGCCCACCATATTTCCAAAGACACAGATTGTAAAAGATAGGCAAAATGCTTTTCTCTTCTAAACCTTTTCTGCTATGTACGCAGTATGCCATCTCTCTAATAAGCATGCTACTTGTAAAGAAAACTTACTTGAAATAGATTCTGTTATTCTTGGGTCAGCTGTAAAGAAAGAGAAGGACAGAAGCAGACAGAAAGAGAAGAACAAGCACAAAGATCAGGATTCAAGAAATAAACATACTTTCTACCTAAAGTTTTACACATATAGCAAAGAAATTATAAAATAAACTTTTAAAAAATGTTATTAGCATGCACTTTTAGAATTAGAAAGTTGTTTGACATTAGAAACAAATCTGTTTGAACACCAAATAGTTGTGTTCAAACTATTGAAAAATATGTTTAAAAGTATTTAATACTTCTTACTTATCCAAAATGAGATTAAAATGGTCATAATATAAACACTTCATGGAATTTTTAAACATGTTTTTATTTTTTTAAAGAAATTTTACATCAACCCAATATTGGTTTGTATTAATAAATGAAATGTTAATTGTTCATTCTGAATTCCAATTTAAAACAAGTATAATTTTTAAGTTTGTTGAAATGCTATAACTGTTTGATCTAAGCAGAATTATAATTTTCTATTTGTTTTTCTCTATAAAATTATAAAGAATTAAAAGAGGGCTATATCTGATTGATGCAGTTATTGAAATTCTTACCTGATTCAGTTCTGAATGGTTTTGGTTCACTACCTGGACCTTCCCCAAGAGGGTTGCTAGCTATCACAACAAATTCATAACTATAAAGAAAAAAAGTATAACAAAGTTCATTTATAATTTACAATGTGGTATGAAATAAATAGGAAATTTGGCATATGTATTTGGCATATATAATTAAGGTAACTTTAACATTTAAAATATCAATATGGTTTGGCAATTTTTAAAAATTTAGCAACATACATTGGTTTCAAACATATTTAAGGAAATGACAATACCCTAAGCAGCATTTTGTCTGGATAACTGATAGACAAACAACTGTTAAAACGGATAATTTTAAATATCCTTAAAACAATTTTAAAATATTTTTTTATCCTGCTTTTATTATTTTTTATAAATAACTCAAGGTGGCAAATATACCTAATATCCCTTCTTCCCCCCTTTTCCCCACAATACACTGTGAGTTGAGTTGGGATGAGAGAGAGTGACTGGCCCAAAGTAAACCCATTTTTCATTCCAAATTTTCCATCTAATTTTCAGGTTCAAGGTGGAATTTACTGTATCCTTAAACTTCTCAGTGAAATCCCAATTTAACAGGCTCATACTGCCGTGCTAGGGCTGTGGTGACATAGTAGTTAGAATGCAGTATGGCAGGCTAATTCTGCTGACTGCCAGCAGTTCAATTCTCACCGGCTCAAGGTTGACTCAGCCTTCCATCCTTCCGAGCAGAGGTGGTGTTCAGCAGATTCTGATCAGTTCTGGAGAACCGGTAGCGGAAATTTTGAGTAGTTCAGAGAACCGGCAAATACCACCTCTGACTCGAGATTTTACACCAGTATCCTTCACTTGCCATGCCCACCAAGCCACACCCACAGAACTGGTAGTAAAGATATTTGAATCCCACCACTGCTTCCAAGGTTGGTAAAATGAGGTCACAGAGTGTGGAGGCAATATGCTGACTCTGTAAACTGCTTAGAGAGGGCTGTAAAGCACTGCGAAGTGGTATATAAGTCTAAGTGCTATTGCTATTGTTATGTTATGTTGGCACTGAGATCAGGATTACCATAGCTAAATGATGCAGTTGTAAAGTGTTATATCATGTGATTGCATTGCATTGTGGCTGATATCAGCAGTCCCAATTGTCGTTGTAATCCAGGACCAAATAAGTTAATATAAAAAGCAAGGACCTCACATGAAAGTGATGTGGGAAAAGGCAGGAGTCCCATGTCCTTAGGTCCTAAGACTTAAGCACTGTGTGGCAGGTATTGTAGGTAGGCACTAGGAACTGCGGGATTTGTCATGGCATGGTGACTGAAGTCTTAGCCCATGACCATTGCCCTGAGGCTTCTATTCTACTTCAGGTCCAGTGCCAGGGGGACTTCCAAGTCTCAGCACATTGCCCAGCTGCAAGAACCAGCTAGTCCCATACCACAGCAAGCTCTGTGTTGCCTTAAATCCCATGCTCCCTAGTACTTGTCCACATTACTTCTTGGTGTCTGCCTGGTTTCTTGGGACTTCTGCCTTTTCCTAGGCAAAGAACAAAAGACAGCTGGGGTAGCAGTGGGAGAGAGCAACCATAAATGCTGGTCCAAATGTTTATTACATGCCCTGAGGGTACTTGATGGGCTGAAGTTTGACGACTGGTCATAGTCAATTTCTTCAGTGCCATTGTAGCTTTGAATAGTCACTGAACAAATGGATGCAAAGACCTAGCTCTCTGAAGAAGAGCATAATATTGTGATAGTGGAAGGAAAGAGAAGGAAAGGACAACCAGGAGCAAATGGACTGCATACCATTACAGTGGCAATGGGTGCACCTTGGAAACTCCGAAGGACCAAGTTAGAGACAAATATTCATGGAGAAAATCTATGTGGTCACAAGGAGTTAATACTGACTTCATAGTACATAATCAATTAAACAATCCTTAATCCTGCTCCATCTTGTGCAGCTGTGGTTTAACTCTCAACTGGTTTAAGAAAAATCTGCCCTGTGTGTGTGTGTTTGTGTGTTTGTGTGTTTGTGTGTTTGTGTGTATGTGTACATACATGCACAAACATATAAAATAAAGGGAAATATATATTTATGTATTTATTTGTATCCTACCTTTATTATGTTTACATTTACATTTCACAAATATCTAAGGCAACCAATATATCTGATACACCTTCTTCTTCTTATTTTCCCTACTACAACCCTGTGAGTTGAGTTGGATTGAGAGAGATGATTGGACACCCAGTTGGCTTTCATGACTAAGGCGGAACTAGAACTCATGGTCTCCTGGCTTCTAGCCTGGTGGATATATAAACTTTCTCTGTGTCACTCTTCCTCTCCCTCTCCCTCCCTTCCTCTCTCTCAAATTAAATGATCAAAATGCATGCCTGCCTCTATGAGTGTGTGCAGGAGGACCAAGTTACTGTCTTCACACCACGAAAGCAACTGGTCATAAAATCTGAAGTTTATCTGTTTAGGTGCATCTTTTCATATACGGATGTAAGAAAATGCAGATAATTATGAGTCAAAAAGATAAGTGGCAGGTTCTTTAGAGATAAATGCAAAAGGAAATGGAGTAATTTAGGAATATGCATCGTAAGAGTAATTATATACCTAAGTTTGATACTGATGATAGTTAAGGACATTTATTTTCTTAGACTGGAGAACTAAAACACTGATAGAATATCAACAACTGTAAAGCTGGCTGCTATAAAACATAAGTTCAAAAGTTCTGACTTTGGATATCTAAGATCACCAAATGCTTTTTTTCCTATGTCAGTTTCCTATTCCCTGATTAGCACTATCAATTGTCAATAGGCATTGTAATTAAGTGTTGTACACCCATATTTTAAATGTTAAAGTTTATGGATGCTTATTTTGTATGTTACTTCTTTAAATCTCTAGCAGTTTATTGCTGTATAATTTGGGGTTTGGAGTAGGGTTTTTAGTTTGGTTTTGGTTTTTGGACATCTGGTTTGCTGGAAAATTCCATAAACTTCTTAAAGACACTGTCCTGATGCAGGTGTTCCATCTCTCATGGCAACAGAAACCAATAATCAATTTGTATCACTGCTCTGTTTCTTTTTTTCCCTTTGGGTGAGGAGTAATTTTGGCTTTCACTTTGGGAAAGCTACCAGAAATAATGTTTTCAGTACTGCAAAGTAAGAAAAAAATACAACTTCACTTTCTTAAAGTGAAGAACCTGGAAAATACAAAATATTTTGCCCATAATTTGGTTACTCAGTTTTCTTCAGATTATTAAATACTGTTGGAATTAGTCAGGTTTGTCTTGACAAACATTCAAAAACAATATTACATGTTGTGGATTTTTATACTTGAGTGACTTAGTCTTTCATCAGTTGCTTTCATCTGGGAATGTGAAGCAATTAACAAACAATACGTAAAATCTTCACAAAAACTAAGATATGGTTGGCCAATTTAAAATAATAGTTATATTAACAATAAATGTCATGCACCACCAATTACCCCTGACTAGTTTTATACATTGGCTGCAATCCAACATATATGCATAAACATTCTTGAGTCTTTGTTGAAATGAACCCTTTGCAGAATAATCCATACTGGACAATATGGCTGAATGTTCAGACATAATTCCATTCAGATAATATAGGGAATCATTATCATTGACATATTATGCTACCATGGATTCCAGGCCTAGCAGCAAGCAAAATAATTCACTAGCTGGAACCATTCGTTAAGATTTTTCCACATTATTTAGGTCAGTGATCCCCAACCTTTTTTATGCCGCGGCCCGGTACCGGCATCAGCTGGGCGCCACGGCCCGGTACCGGCATCAGCTGGGCGCCGCCATCTTTTTTTGATGAAAAAGTGCTTCCGGTGACCTCACGGGAGACTTTTTCATCAAATGGCCATGGCATGCCTCGTGAGCTTGTCCGGGTAGAAATGGCTTTCTACCCGGAAAAGCTCACCGGAAGTGCTGGCGCCGCCATCTTTTTGATGAAAAAGTGCTTCCGGTGAGCGTTCTACCCGGAAAAGCTCACGGAAGCGTTGGCGCCGCCATCTTTTTGATGAAAAAGTGCTTCCGGTGAGCTTTCTACCCGGAAAAGCTCACCGGAAGCACTTTTTCATCAAAAAAAGATGGCGGCGCCCAGCAACCAGCGGCCCGGTAGGACTTGTTCCACGGACCGGTACCGGTCCGTGGACCGGTGGTTGGGGACCCCTGATTTAGGTTACTTCATTATTTCAACAGAGCTATTCTAGACATGGCCTTTCTGAAAAAAGGTTCTATCAACAGAGGAAAAAGAGAAGCTATCAGCCCCTTCAAAGAGAATTGGTCCAAGTAAAGGAGGGTGCCCTTTTTAGCTGCCCTTCCTGACCAGTAGGAGAAAAGTGAGTCAACATCAGTTACCATCATATAATATTGAATGATGGTAATTAGGAAGTATAGTGGACTATAGAAGGAACAGATCAGACATCCAGTCCTTGCTTATCAATGGAGACCGAGTGGAGCAAGTGTCCAGTTTTAAGTTTCTGGGTGTTATCATAAAAGAGGACCTGACCTGGGGTACTCACATTGCATCATAAGAGCCCAGCAGAGATTATAGTACCTGAGACTTCTCAGAAAACAACAACTGAATGAAAAACTGCTGGTGACCTTCTACCGCTGCACCATAGAGAGTATCTTAACTTACTGCACCTCTGTATGGTTTGCCAATTGCACAGTGGCAGGTAGAAAAGCACTCCAGAGGGTTAACGTCATTGCCCAGAAGATCATTGGTTGCCCTCTTCCTTCTTTGGAAGAGCTTTATAGCTCCCACTGCCTTAAGAAAGTTCAAAACATTCTCAATCTCATCCTGGGAACCCTTTTTTTGAACTATTACCATCTGGCAGACGGTACAGAATAATAAAAACAATGACAAATAGGCTGAAAAACAGCTTCTATCCCAGGGCAGTAGCTCTTTTGAATTCTACTGTATAGTGTAGTGTTGGTGCGATATTGGGGGTTTTCGGTTCAATGTGTGGAATGTGAAGGATGTGTATTTGTGTTTATTTTCATGGTCATGATGTGCACTGAAGATGATGTTTGATTTCATTGTACGAGGTGCAATGTCAATAAAGTAAACTAATTAACTAATTTTAGCAAGAAGTGGCTCTAAGTGCAGGGTTTTGATGCCAAGAAATTATGTCCTATTCTAGCTATAGACCACATTATGCATCCTTCATTAACTTGTAGCATAAATTAATAAAAAGTTAAGATAAAGTCCTATTTTTACTGTAATGTTTTCTTTCTCTCTTCCTCTATCTGAAATGATTATGTGTGTTATGTGTGAGTAACTCCACTTATGTTCATATTATGTTCATATGAACAGGATGGCTGCTCAAAAAGAAAGGATATTTCAACAGACAACTAAAGAAAGAAGATTAGGTTTGGGGGTCTCTCAAATGAGTCTTCTCCAGAGTTGCCTTCCATTGTTTTGTCTTGAATTTTTGTTATATGATGTAGGCTAATTGATCAATATCCTTAAACTCTGGACACACAGGCTAGCGCAACAGGATCAGATACTACCATAATCTTTGTCAGTTCATTCAGACTTTCTTATTTAGCAAGTTGTATTTTAAACATGTGAATAGTAACTTTTGCCCTCATCATCTCCATAATGGATTATTGTTATGAAGATTACTCAGAAGTTCAATTGTTATTGAATGCAACAACCCATTTGCTTGTCTAAATTCAGTAGTGTTACATCATATTGCACTGCTGTTTGGCCATGCACATATTTACCAATTTCATTCAAAAGGCTGCTTTTGATCTTGGGTCCAGGACATTTTCTGGACTGTCCTTTCTGAGTGGATTCAGCCTAATCCGTATGAACAAGATGGAAGAGATACTGTAGATCCCCATATCATGATATTGGAGTGGCAGGAACAAGGAAGCAGCCATTTTATGTGGCTTCCATGCCTGGTTAGAAATGCTTTTCTTCCCCAACTACAGATGGTACATTTACTTTAGTAATGTGGGAAAACTGCTCTTTTGCAACATATTTGAAGCCTAATATCTTTTACCTGGCACAATCTTACCTGCTATTATTACTGAAGTTAGTTACATTTTGATACATTATGTTTAGTATGGTAAATTTATGCACATTCCCAAAACTGACTGAATGGAATAATATAGAGGTTTTTGCAGTGTATAAATAAATGTAAATTTAAATTCATTATTACAAGAACATCACCTTGTATTAGGTTTCAGGTTTTCCACTGTAGAATGGGTTTGATTTGTGGTTATAATGGACTTATCTTTTCCAACTGTGCCTCCATTTTCTGTTGATACAACTTTATATTCTGAAAATAGGAAGATCATGTTCAATTCCATACATCATTTCAGTTTGTAAAACATCTTTATCTGTTGTCTATTTTTTTCCTTCCTCCTCCTACTGTAAACAAAATATAGTTCAAAGTAGTTTTTTTTTTAATTAGAAGATTTTATCAGTGAGTTCAATAAAAGATCCCTTTAGTTGTATAGTTAATAGAGACTAGAGGATTCCAAACTTGGCAACTTTAAGACTTGTAGACTTCAACTCCCAGAATTCTCCAGCCAGCATAGCCTTATTTAATGTGTCATATTTTTTTAAAAATTGCTAAGGTAGAAATCAATACAGAAATAAGTGATCAAAACAGACTGCCTCAACTTACTTAGCCTATGATATTGGTTTAATTATAATCAAAATGGACATAATTCGTAATATTTTCAACCAGAGCTTTTGGAGGAGGAATGGTGGACTGAAGATATCTCCAAGAAAGTGGAGCCAAGAACTGTAGGGAAAAACAACAACCAGTGATTCGAGTGGCTCTTCAGAACATCTCAGGACAAGAGGAAACAGGAGATCACCCACATGTGCTCCAAATACTGGTTGTCATGAAGAGAATGCATCTTTGTATCGGACGCAGGACCCTCGTCCGAGTCCTCCCCAGACTCCCGTTCCTCCCCACTGTCCGACTCTGCTGCCATCTCCGCAGGCTGCCAGTGGACCGCAACAGAGAGTAGAGTGGAGGCAAGCTCAAAGGAGGGCTGTCAGGCTACTTTGAGAAGGTCACCTTGTCCCTCCTCACAAGGAACACCTGGCATGGATTGACTTAAGGAGAAGCCAAGTGGAATTTATCTTTATCAGGAACAATTGTTTAACTCATGCTCCTGCCTATGCCTTGCCTTTGCCTTGTGGATTTACCTTTGGTCTTTTGGACTGGCCTTACCCTCTGGACTGGCCTTGCTCATTGTACCTTGACTCTGGGCCTCGCCCTGTGGGCTTGTACCTTCTCTTTGGACTTTCTTTGTTCTTTACTGACTTTTGTTTGGGGAACTGAGGGTGGCTGTCTTCTGGGTAGTGTAGAGTGGAGCTGTAGTGGCCATTCTATGGGCGTTTGTTGTGACATTTAATCAGAGGAATAAAGGACTCTATCGATGCCTACCTCTGACTAGGTGACCTGGGTCATAACACCATCTAAAGATCATCTATTAATTAATTAGGGTATAAATTTTAGTTAGAATAGAGATCAGAGATCTAGAAAAATTACTTTTAATAAAATAGGCTGAAGAACACTAATCAGTCCCCAACTTTTCAAAACAGTTTTGAAGAAGTGTGTATGTTTACACAATGCCTGGACTAGGCAAAGATCTTTCTAACCTGTTACACTTTCATTTTCAGGTGGTTTCCAATCCAGTACCACAAAAGATGGACATCCCTCAACAGTCACTACAGTGAGGTTCGTAGGAGGTTTTTGGGGGGCACTAGTAGCCATGTCTCTGTTGTCCCCCATATCAGTTGGAAAGAGTTGCATAGTATCTGTGATGGAACAAGGTACATCATCTTTTTTTTTCAGGTATTTCACATGGTCACCTGAAAAGACAAGATCAACATGTGCACTGAGTACAAAAGAGATGATAAAGCAAAAATAAATTACTTTAGATGGTGATATATTACTTCAGTAATTGTTCACATAGAAAAATGCTTTCCACAAAATATTTTAATTATAAGCTTCTTAATAAAGGAGGATTAGAATCTTTTCTGCCCTCTGATGTCTACTTATAAAATAACACAATATTATTAAAAAGAATTTATTTTAAGAAAGTGAAAGATAAAAAGAGCATATATTGCTTAGCAGTTTTTTTTCTTATGAGATATTTTAAACATACCTGTATACCTTGGTGTGCCTGTAATATCAGTCTCAGTTGTAGGAATAGAACTGAACATTGGATTGCCTAAGCAAACAACAAGAGCAAACATTAATGGAAACCCTGATTTTCTACCTTGTAAAAACATTTTCTGTTCAAAAGCTCTCATTTTAATCATACCTCATTTAAAAACCTCTCCTTAGATCATGCTTGGAATCATGTTAACATTTTCTTAGGAAATGTAGCATTGTAAAATAATAAAGTTGCTTTGAATTGTTGAAACTTTGATCATCTTAATCCAAGAAATCAAATTAGTAAATTTTATTTATTTATTTGTTTGTTTGTTTGTTTGTTGAATTTATATTGCCGCCTATTCGCCCATGGCAACTCAAGGCCGCTTACAGTATATAAAACCACATTTAAAACAATAAAAACTAACAAAAAGAATCAAATAAATTAACATAGTACAATATAACAGAATCATCCCCCAAGACTCACCCACCCCGCCCCAATGATAGCAGATCACATGAGCCATTTAATGGGCTCCATCCTGCTCTGGGTTCCCCAGGCCCGCTGGTAGAACTAGGTCTTCAGCACCTTCCGGAAGAGTATTAGAGTGGGGGCCATTCTAATCTCTGGGGGTATGATGTTCCAGAGAGAGGGAGTCACCATGGAGAAGGCCCTTCTTCTGGGTCCCACCAGGTGTATCTCCCTTGGGGATAGGACCTACAACATTCCCTGCCTCCCTGCTCTGATGGGTCAGGTAGATGTGACTGGCAAGAGACGGTCCCTAAGATAACCTGGTCCCAAGCCATGAAGGGCTTTAAATATGATAACTTTTGAATTACACCCAGAAGCAAATCAGCAACCAATGCAGCTCCTGCAGGAGAGGTGATGCATGTGCACACTGGGGTGTGCACAAAACCATGCGGACAACTGCATTTTGCACCAACTGGAGCTTCTGGATGCTCTTCAAAGGCAGCTCCATGTAGAGCACGTTGTAATAGTCAAGACAGGAAGTGACTAGGCATGAGTGACTGAGGGGGACTGTTGGTCTAGGAAAGGGCGTAACTGGTGTACAACCTGCAGTTGCACGAATGTCCTCCTGGCCACGACTGCCACCTGCTCTTCGAGTCCAGGAAAAGTCATGAATCCAGAAAAACCTCTAGATTATGAATGCTGTCTGTTTGGGGTAGTGCTACATCATCCAAGACCAAAGGTGCCAATTCTCCATGAGCCAATGAACCCCAAACGTAGAACCACTCAGTCTTGCAAGGGTTTCGTTTCAACCCATTGCTCCCCAAATTAGTAACTTCATGATGCTATAACTCTTTACAATTTAAAAAAAGGGGTTTTGTTTTTTCTGAACATTTTTGTGGAAAGTTATTTCAATAATCTATTTGTTTTATTACCTCTGTAGAGAGGGCAACACTTAAAAATGCTGAAATTAAACTAATTTAATCCTTTATTTTAAATCATGCTGTTTATCTTAATAGCTAGGGAAACATATAAACCAATATTCTTCTAGCAGAAAAGAATGTCAAGTAAAATTAATGTAAATTAAATATATTGATCAATATAATCTTAAGTGACTGGTTCAATATCAGAGATGGTATTCAGCAGGTTCTGACCAGTTCTGGAGAACCGGTAGCGGAAGTTTTGAGTAGTTCGGAGAACCGGCAAATACCACCTCTGACTGAAGATTTTACAGTATCCTTCCCCTGCCACACTCACCATGCCATGCCCACAGAACCGGTAGTAAAAAAAATTGAATCCCACCATTGTTCAATATACAGGTCCTTTTGAAATAAGTGAGAATTAGCATGGAATTTTATAATGCTTCTGGAACTGATTGAAACAATATGAGATACCATTCAGAATGAACCATTCAAATTCTTTTAGCATGAGTATGTTTAAAACTATTTTAGGTTTATGAAATTGAATCACATTTAATGCCTATTTTCATAGTTTGAAAAAGTCCGTTTGGTGTTCTTCACAATGCCCTATTGTTTTAACCATCCTATATACTTTGATAAACTTGTGCCCTTTACTGTTCCTTTCTAATGTCACAGAATTTATGAAAATGCACTAATGTAACATAGCTACTAATTTCCTCACTAAGCCCATGCACATTACAGCCCTTGTCAGGGAAAACCATAGTTTTCCGATATTCTTTCGTTAGTTACTTATTAAAATTTCAACAAAATCGTGTTTGTCTTGGATGTCATGTTTATCTTTCTTAGGCAAATCCCAGGATCAAATATTATGCAATATGCTGACTCTGTAAACCACTTAGAGAGGACTGCAAAGCACTGCGAAGTGGTATATGTCTAAGTGCTGTTGCTATTGCTATTACAGAAGCAAATGCAAATGGTTGTAACTGCAACATCAAACCTGTCTCAGTTCCCAACTTTCCTGCAGTCAACCTGTTAGGACTCTCATGACTACTCCTAAGGCTCGCAGAAGTAAGGTATCGTATTTAATAGAGTAATGTAAGAAAAATGTGCACTGGATTGGTATCGTAACTATTGGAATTGCTATTAATTTAGGTGTTAAGCTACAAGACTGAGATTAATAAAAACATGGAACTTGGAAGTGTGCTATTCCATACTTACTGTAATCTGGAGAAGCTGCTGCTGTCGGTAGCTTTTTAGGTGAATTTGTTTTCACAAGGGAACTTGGCCAAGTGGGTTTTGCTATAGATGTTGATGCTCGTGGCATCAAGACATTTCCTATAGGAAAATAAAAAGAATTTGAATCAATTGGAATTTACACAGCTTGATTGTAAAGTAAACATGTCATAATGGTAAAATGTTGTGATTCCGGCATCTGCTACAGGTTTTTGAATGACAGCTCCAGCGAGGAGGACTTATATGAATCAGCAAGTTCTAACGATGAGGAGGAGATGAATGCATTTGATTTGCAAGATCGGCTTGAACCTTCAAACTCCTCCACCCTTCAATTAGGTGGTCAGCCGGGAACGGGTGATAATGAGGAACCAATGATATCTTCAGGTGAAGAAGATGATAATTTGGATGATTGCTGGGTAGATGTCAGGACAAGACGTCTCCTGACAAGGAGGAACCAACGAGGATACAGTAGGAGAGCAGACCAGCAATTAGACTAATTAGTTACTCTATAAAGGAGAGATATGACTTTGCACTTTGTCCGGAACAAAGTGTCTATTTGCAAGGAGAACTGAAGAGCACAGTTTGGAGGATTTTGATCTGAAATATCTTGTTGGGATTTGGATTTAATTCGTTGGAACTTCTACTTATTGGAATTATTTTGTGAAGGATTTTGATCTGAAGAATCTTGTTGAGTCTTGGATTTAGTTCGTTGGAACTTTTACTTATTGGAGCTATCTGTGAAAATTCCTGTTTGCTGCCTTTCTTTACAAGGACTGTTGCTTTCAGCCTTATCTGTTTACTTTAAAAAGGTGGGACATAACATTTTCCTGTTTGCTGCCTTTCTTTACAAGGACTGCTGCTTTCAGCCTTAACTGTTTATTTTAGAAGGTGGGACATAACATTTTTGTTCGGACCCAACAGACCATCTTTGCAACGATGGATTCAACTCAAATGCAACAATTGGTGGAGCAGCAACAGATGCAAATAAATCAATTACTTCAGAGCAACGTATCCCTTCAAAATCAGGTAACACAATTATTATCGTTCATTGCCAATTCTCAAACTGTTTCAGCTGCAGCTGGAGTTCCCCTGCACCCCTGTGAGAAAAATTCCGATAGCTATGCCAGATAAATTTTCTGGGCAAACGGACATGTTTTCAACATTTTTGGGTCAGTGCCAATTGTATTTTTCTGTGAGGCCGGAGGATTTTCCAACCGATCGAGTTAAAATTGGCTTTATTATTAGTTTGTTAACCGGGCAGGCTGCCAAATGGGCTACTCCCTTATTAGTACAAGATAGTCCATTACTGGACGATTTCCAGGGTTTATTCAACAGATGAACGTTATGTTTGAGAATCCAATTAAATCTCAAACTGTGGACAGAAAAATTGAGGATATTATTCAAGGTAAACACTCATTGCAAGAATACGTTGCAGAATTTCGCTTGTTGTGTATGGACTCCACCTGGAATGAACCAGCTCACATGGCAGCATTCCAAGAGGGTTTGTCCGACATTATCAAGGATGAACTAATTCATGCAGAGCGTGCTTCAACTTTGGACACATTGATTACTCAATGCTTACGTATTGAAGCTCGCCTACAACATCGTGGGTGTAAACGGACCGTTGCAGAGCCACCTGTGTTTCCTCGTTCACGCACCCCGCCTATGAGGGTTTTCCAATCCAGAATTCCAGCAGAGGAGCCGATGGAGATAGGCGCACTCCGCCCTCGTTTAACAGTTCAGGAACGATCGAGAAGATTTCAGGAAGGTTTGTGCCTTTATTGCGGGGTTCGGGACATTTTGCAAATTCCTGCACTCGGAAGGGGACTCGTGGACCTGTATCAAAACCCATTGCTGGTCCGTCGGGAAACGGGTAGGCCCGACCTCAGGAAACCCTAGGTCGGGCACAGTATTCACTTTCATCTCAAATTGCTGAAGTTAATTCTGGCCCTCCTCGACATTTACTTTTGGACACTCGCATATTCTTGCAATCTCGGAAGGAGGGAATCCCTGCCGTGGCACTGGTGGATTCAGGGGCTACGACTAGCTTTATGGATTATGATTTTGTAAAACATTTCAAAGTTCCTTTAGTGCCTGTGAATCCCCCATGCAGGTGGAAACCGTAGATGGGCGCGAACTCAAGTCGGGACCTATTCGCTTTGCCACCCAACCACTGCGTATGCGTATTGGGGATCACGAGGAGGCGATAAGTTTTATATCACTTGAACCTCCATCTTCCTTTGGTGCTCGGAGTATCCTGGCTGCGTCTACACGATCCGTTGGTGGCTTGGGCGCAGAACGCTGTTTCTTTTCCAAGCCTGCAATGTGTGGACCACCTGAGACATGTCTGCGCAGGCCAACATATTGTCGCTTCTGCTGCCTCGATTCCTTCAGAGCTGTCGGATTTCCCCGATGTTTTCAGTGAACAGGAGGCAGATCAATTACCACCACATCGTGTTTACGACTGTCCCGTGGATTTGATACCGGACGCCCATTACCAAAGGGGAGGTTGTATTCTTTGTCTGAGCCTGAACTAGTTGCACTTCGAGAATTTTTGAATAAAAATCTAGCTCGGGGATTTATTCGACCTTCGTCATCCCCTCTTTCAGCACCCGTTCTCTTTGTCAAGAAGAAGTCGGAGAACCGCCTTTGTTGTGACTATAGACGCTAAATGCTATCACTGTGAGAAATAGCTATCCTTTACCGCTCATCTCCGAATTGTTGGAGCGGTTACGGAAGCTACAATTTTCACGAAACTTGACTTACGTGGAGCTTACAATTTGGTTCGGATGCGTAAGGGAGACGAGTGGAAGACGGCTTTTGGCACTCGTTATGGTCATTTCGAGTACACCGTTATGCCATTTGGTTTGACCAACGCTCCTGCTGTATTTCAACATTTAATGAACGATATCTTTCGAGACATGTTGGATAAGTTTGTTGTCATATATTTGGACGACATTTTGATTTATTCAAAATCTAAAGAGCAACATCTTCAGCAGGTGCGTCAAGTGCTTCAGCGTCTTCGGGAACATAAACTTTATGCTAAATTAGAAAAATGTTTCTTTTTTTCAGTCGTCTATCAATTCTTGGGACACATTATTTCTCCTGTGGGCATTGCTATGGACCCCAAAAAGGTTGAGGCGTTGTGTAGTTGGGAAGCTCCTCGTCGGGTTAAAGATGTGCAACGACTTTTAGGATTTGCCAACTATTATCGGACTTTCATTCCAGGTTTTGCGAAGATAATGGATCCCATAACCCAGCTTCTTTGTAAGAAGGTTCCATTTGTGTGGGGGCCTCCACAACAACAGGCTTTTGACACTTTGAAAAAGCATTTATAACTGAACCCATATTGAAGCATCCTGATCCGGATCGCCCATTTGTGGTCGAGACAGATGCTTCTAATGTCGCTATCGGAGCAGTGCTGTTACAAGCTTCGGAGGATGGCGCTCTTTGTTTCCTTGCGCTTATTATTCTAGGAAGCTTACAGCTCGAACGCAACTATACCATTTGGGAAAAAGAGTTGTTAGCTATTAAGGTTGCTTTTGAGACTTGGAGACATCATTTGGAGGAGCTCGACACAAGGTGGAGGTTCGGACAGATCATAGGAACCTGGAACATTTGACCACGGCTAGGAAATTGAATCAAAGGCAGATTCGTTGGTCGTTATTTTTGCCAGATTTAATTTCTCGGTTACTTACGTTCCAAGTGGTCAGAACCGGAGGGCGGATGCATTATCTCGGAAACCGGAGTATACTTGTGCGAAGATCCTCTTCCTTTACGGACAGTGTTACCACCGGAATCTCTAGCCGTACTGCAGGAACCGGTAGATTTACGGGCCCAACTACGAGAGGCGCAACGTTTGGATGCGTGGACGCAGCAGAGACGGGAGGACATTGGCCCAACTTCTCCATGGTCTTTTGAAGGCGATCTGCTTCGATATCGGGGTTTATTATATGTGCCTACCAGACCGTTGAGGGCTCTCATCATGACACAATGTCATGATAACCCAGCCGCTGGTCATTTTGGATTACACAAGACCTTGCATTTGGTCACTCGGACTTTTGGTGGCCTCGAGTTCGTCATGATGTGTCTTCTTACGTCGCTTCTTGCGTTCAATGTAGGCAAGCGAAAGCAGCATCCGGTGCACCTCCTGGACTTTTGCAACCCTTGCCGACTCCAAGTAGACCATGGGGAGCGATCTCTATGGACTTTCTGACACATTTACCGTCTTCATCGGGGTTCACAACAGTGCTTGTGGTAGTGGATATGTTGACTAAAATGGCCCATTTCATTCCCTGTCGGAAATTACCATCGTCCCGCACTACGGCTCAGTTATTTTTGCAACATATCTTCCATCTACATGGACTGCCTGATAGAGTGGTTTCTGATCGTGGGGTCCAGTTTACGGCAGAATTTTGGAAACAGTTAATGGCGGCTTTGCAAGTGAAAGTATGTTTAGCGTCAGCGCACCATCCGAAACTGATGGCGGGACGGAGAAGGTGATTGGGATTCTTACTCACTATTTGAGATGTTTTGTTAATTTGCGACAAAAGCGATTGGGTGAAATACCTCCCGTTAGCAGAATTCGCGTTTAACAACTCGCAGCATACCTCCACCCGTGTCACGCCATTTTTTGCAAATATGGGTTATCATCTGCGTTTCTTCCATTAACTATGATGGATTCCCGGTTCCTGAGACCCGAGAGTTTTTGGAAGAACTACACGCAGTTCGCGTCTACTGATACAACAATTGAACAAGGCAAAAGAAGATTATAAGCGGTTTGCAGATCGGTCCCGTCGAGATACACCTCCGTTAGTTGTGGGTGATAAAGTGTGGCTATCTACAAAACATCTGAAGGTCGATCGCCCTATTAGAAAACTTGATCATCGGTTTATTGGTCCGTTCCCGATTGAGGCAGTTATTAATCCCGTGGCATACCGCCTCACTTTGCCACGATCCATGCGTATTCACCCGTCTTTCATCGATCTCTTTTGATTCCTGATTCTTCTGTTTGTCGATTACGTGATTCTGCTGAACCGGGTCCGTTATCATTGCCTTCTGAGGAGCCTGCTGTTGACGATATGGTGGTCGGACGTCCTTGATTCCCGTTGGCTCAAAGGTCGCTTCCAGTATTTGGTCAGGAGGAGGGTAGATGACTCGGAGGTTTGTTCCTGGACGGATGCGTCTACACTTCATGCTTCGGATCTGCTTCGAGACTTTCATGCACGCTTCCCTTGAAACCGCATCCGGATCGCCAGACCGGGGGAAGGGCCCTGCGGTGAGGATAGTGTTGTGATTCCGGCATCTGCTACAGGTTTTTTGAATGACAGCTCCAGCGAGGAGGACTTATATGAATCAGCAAGTTCTAACGATGAGGAGGAGATGAATGCATTTGATTTGCAAGATCGGCTTGAACCTTCAAACTCCTCCACCCTTCAATTAGGTGGTCAGCCGGGAGCGGGTGATAATGAGGAACCAATGATATCTTCAGGTGAAGAAGATGATAATTTGGATGATTGCTGGGTAGATGTCAGGACAAGGCGTCTCCTGACAAGGAGGAACCAACGAGGATACAGTAGGAGAGCAGACCAGCAATTAGACTAATTAGTTACTCTATAAAGGGAGAGATATGACTTTGCACTTTGTCCGGAACAAAGTGTCTATTTCAAGGAGAACTGAAGAGCACAGTTTGGAGGATTTTGATCTGAAATATCTTGTTGGGATTTGGATTTAATTCGTTGGAACTTCTACTTATTGGAATTATTTTGTGAAGGATTTTGATCTGAAGAATCTTGTTGAGTCTTGGATTTAGTTCGTTGGAACTTTTACTTATTGGAGCTATCTGTGAAAATTCCTGTTTGCTGCCTTTCTTTACAAGGACTGTTGCTTTCAGCCTTATCTGTTTACTTTAAAAGGTGGGACATAACATTTTCCTGTTTGCTGCCTTTCTTTACAAGGACTGCTGCTTTCAGCCTTAACTGTTTATTTTAGAAGGTGGGACATAACAGTAAAATATATTCATTAATCAAAGGGATTAATAAAAATGTTCTCTTTGGGTAATTTTACACAAAGAGATACAGATATGAATTTTCACCCAAATATAAATTCTTGAATATAAGTGGTTAATGTATAAATGTATTTAAGATGTTTCTAGTACTCCATATCTATACAGTTTGTAGTTTATTTTCTATTAATTAGCATATGGCATCGTATGCAATTAAAAGATTAAACAAGTAAGCTTAATCCAGTTTATCTATACAAAATATATTTATTCCGATTGTAAAAAAAAAACTTGGCCAAAATTCACTTTACAATGTACAATACAATTCTGTATTGCTATTGTTTGCCCGCAGGTTGGAATGTTCTTTCTTATGGCAAGCTTGAATTTGTATTTTCATATCCCCATTCTGAAGAATTGGGTAATATGTAAATATTTCTGTAAAATCTCTCACTGGGTTCTTGTTTGTCCCTCCAATACAAGTTTATTGTGGATAGACCCACAATATTTCTCATATCAAATATCAAATATCAACTCCTGCATAGTGCACTATTTGAATATCGACTTACAAGTGGATATACATATTCTGTGGGCAAAAGAATATTGGTAAAAAGTACATATGCAGGAAGGGGGAGGACACAGAAGAATTACACAGGGCAGGTAATGTTTCTTCTCTGCTCATCAATCCCATGAATAACACAGGATTAATAAATATTTTGCCTGGAAGCACTATAATATCTTTGCAAAAGGTTGGAATAGTTCAAATGAATGTTTGGATGACTGATCACATGACTATCAATTGTATTTAATAAACAAAAGGCATACTTTATTATTTATTTGTTTGCTGTCCATTTTGCTACATGGCCACACTTGTTTTCTAGTTATACTGAATATAAGTACCCCTTGATAAAGAGAACTGTGTGCAATATGAGAATAAACATAAGAAAAAAACCCTTAGGAGGATGACATACCTGAACGGCCAGGTTTACCAGTTATATTGTTGGGTGGTAAAGGTTTTCTTCGTATTGGTGTAGGTCTGGCAGGAGCTAAAGGAGGTCGTGGAGAACCAGGTAGTGTAGCTATTGTATAATGTTACAAGACACCACTGTTAATGGAGGAACCACACATCATGTAATTTCAGTCAGTCAATTCTCTCTGTCTCTGTCTCTGTCTCTGTCTCTCTGTCTCTCTGTCTCTCTCTCACACACACACACACCTCATCTCTTTCACACATCTCTCTCTCATTTCTCTCTGTCTCATCTATCTATCATCTATCATCTATCTATCTATCTATCTATCTATCTATCTATCTATCTATCTATCTATCTATCTATCTATCTATCTATCCATCCATCCATCCATCCATCCATCCATCCATCCATCCATCCATCCATCCATCCATCTATCTATCTATCTATCTATCTATCTATCTATCTATCTATCTATCTATCTATCTATCTATCTATCTATCTATCTATCTATCTATCTATCTATCTATCTATCTCAGCAGCTTGATTTTCCCTAAAGCCAAAAATAAGATACTGCTATCCATGGCAAGATTCAGCAAGATTCTGCTTGGAAGAGGAAGTTTAAATACAGCCATTTTTCTTTATTATTCTATTATTATATTATTATTATTATTATTATTATTATTATTATTATTATTATTATTATTATTATTATTATTATTATTATTATTATTATTATTATTATTATTATTATTATTATTATTATTCCTTATATGCAATATAATGAATCTGATAAGAATGACACTGGATAAAGATCAGGGAAAATACTATGTAATGCATAGTGAACACATTTTACCTGGATCTGGTTTTTTTCTTACAACTGTGGAATCCACTGATACACTAGAATTAGTACTAGAGCTTGGATGAAGCGGCTTTGGAACATCTTCATTTGTTAATTTCTCACCTTAGAATTAAAAATAAAGATAAAAGTATTATCAGCTAGTAGCAGTGACAGCTATATGTTATCTCACTAAACAGAGGAATATTGTTGAGAAAGTGAGTACTATTTTACTTGTATGTTAAAGGTTGAATTCTTATAGGCCAATATGAGAATAGAAAATACTGTACTGACTTTTGACCTGATTCATGATAGATTCTTTTATGCATAACACCATATTCTTTTTTTTTTTTGACTCCTTCTTTCTTATTTATTTGAATCTTCCTGTGCTTTTAGGTTCATAAAGAGAATAGTCAAGCCACTTAAAGACAACACTTAACTCAAGCATCGAACATTCTGATTCAATTCTCAGTAAAAACAAGCTATATGAAGATCATGTCTCTGATGATCTTCTGACTAATCCCCATAAATCCCCCAATTAAATACTGTCTGTATATATAAAGACTGTGAAAGGAATAGTGGGCGAAATCCTACGTAACTTTTAAGATAATTTTGGAGAACAGAGATTTACTTAGCTTAGCAATCAGTTATAATGTATTTCAATCAGTTATAAGAATTCCACAAATAAAATATAAAATTAAAAAAAACATAAGAAAAAAACCAATGTTAAATATTTTAAAACGGTCACAAAATCAGTAGAAACATAATCAAAGTAAATCCTATTCATAAACATACCATTTTACTGTAACTGAACTTACTTCATTCCAATAATTGTAACATACAGTACCACCAGAACTGACAGAAAACAGCTGCAACCTTCTTTGTAATCATAGAACACTGGTCTAAGAATAAGATGAGAATTCTTTCCACCCATCTTGTTTTCGAGTAGCTACTATTCCATGCAAAGATCATAGTAAAAGAGGCAGCACAATAACACATTGGTCTGCTCAATCTCACTGATCCCACAAGAATAGATGCATTCAGCTTTGAAGATATTATCATACTTCCTTTCAAAAGAACTAAATGAAGCAAGCTTAAAAAAGCTCTTTCATGCAGCACATATGTAAGATTGTATCTTGTATGAAGAAGACTGTTTCCACATGAGGGAACATGTGTGTTTTAGACTCTCAGGAACATAGACTGAACATTTTTCACCAATTTTTTTGAAAATATATATTAATACAACATCTGTCCTAGTTCAGCATTGTATGGCATAAGTGGCAGCATAGAAAATAGACAATCTAGCTTTGGTGCCAAGCCAGGTTTGAAGTTTGTTATTTGTTTAATGGCCCTTTGTTTTGTTGATTTTGTTGCTTATTAGGACAATTTTGTCAGGATTGTCTGATTTAATACTTTTAGCTGTTTACATGGTTTTTTTCCCTAGTTTTGTATGCTGCTCATAATCTACTGGGTGGCCAATATAAGTAAGTAAAAAAGCCTAAAAAACTTTTTTTAATGTTACATTTCTGAGTACTGCAACCTACATTTTCAACTTGTGTGCATCTATTCCAAGCATTTTTCAGTTTTGTATTTGCTTATGGTTCCTGGGACAGCTATTTGGTGAAATCCCCAATCAACAATTTTGTAAGACAGCCCACAGCATGTTTTAAAATTCCAAATACCAGTGCAAAAAAAAGGAAATGTTTTGTCTGTCAATTGAAAAATGATCCAAAATGGAAAACCTTACATAGAAAGCTTTCATTGCCATAGATACATCATCAACTGGCATCTTTCAGCCATTCTCGACATCCGAGGTCCTTGGCAGAGTCCACTGTTGGTCTGCCTCAAACTTCCTTTAGTTTATTTTCTTAAAAGTTGCATTTGGTCATGGATATTTGGAACATTAAAATGTCCAACCAAACCATCTATTGCTGCTTGAAGTATGGACATTAAAGCCAGGTAAACAATTAGACTGCTTTGACAGATGAGAGTCCATGCCCAAAGATACTTTGCCCAAATTCCCATTAACTTGGAATTGGCTCTGTTCATTAGTCAGGGATGTATTTCTTAATAAGAACAAATGTCAGACTAAACTTATTTCTCAAGTAATAGCTACATTATCTAAAAGAAAAGGGTCTGGATATTCCTCTAAGCATATATTTTTATAGAAAATGTGATAATGCAGGGAATATAAATTATCTACAAAGTAGGCAAAAAAGCACAGAAATAGAGAAACAGAGTTCATTAGATAATACACAATCCAATGTTTTATTTCTCATATGATTTTCCATTGCCTCCTTCTTAGGGTTGAGAGAGAATGACCAGTGCAGGATCACTCAGCTGGTTGTGTGCCCAAGAAAACTCAGAATTGGTTTCTTAGGCCTTAACTACTATACCAAACTCTCTCTTTTATATTAAATGTATAAAACATACATTATTAATTGTTCTATACAAAGGCACAATATTTGTTGCCTCTTTATTTTTAATGTAACATTTATTTTGATTTAAGAATTAGTAAAGAATGGGTTATCAAAATCTAATATGAAATAGAAATAGTTTTCTATTTCAGAACCTATATAATTTGATTTTTTTTAATCCAAACTTTTTAAATCCAAATTTGTCTTACTTAACTCAATTTATTTTGCTCGATCTTGACAAATATTTTTAATGAGTAAGCAAATTGTTCTCTCTGTAGCCTTCACTTTTCAGGCTGCAATTAAAGTGTCAGAACCACTAGATTTTTTTCTTGGAAGTAATTATGGCACATCCAAAAGTTAGGACATGTTTACACTTCAATAATTCCAGTTAGAATCTCAGGGTTAAGGGTTAATTGTGGTTCACATTACATCTTTTTCTTTATTTGCATCTACTGTTACTTTCTTAATGTAAAATAAACATTAACAGAGCGCCAAATACATGTCTACTGAATGGCTTTACTTCCTGGCATTTGATTGTAGAACTAATTATTTCACAATTATATTATTGTTTTCTATTTATCTGTTTACAGAGATAAGCAAAGGAGCACAAGGTATACCATTAAACATACCTGCAACAAAGTAAAGGTGCCACTACTAAACATTTCAACAATATCAGGAATAATATTTAAGTGTTACCTCTTGGTTTTTTACTCCAGGACGATCCTCCTGGTGTTCTAGTTCTAGGAGGAGCTGGTGTTGTTCTGTGGACAACTGAAAAAAGGAATGTCAAGGTTATTAGGACCTGATTGGAGATAATAATATATTTATTTTCATTATGGTTATTAAAATTCCAGCTTTCTTCATCCCTATTCACTGATTTTAACTACTACACCAAATTAACTCTCCAAAAGCTGCATCTTAGCTAGCTCCAGTTAATAAAAGAGGAAAGGTAAACATACTGAAATACAGCTTATGTTTGTGATCTGCAACAGCAAAACACTGACTGCTATGCAGTGTTTTGGAGAGGCTTTTGGAAAAAAACTGCAGTATTACATACTAAAGAACAACTATTCAGTGGGAAGAATCACACTGAATATTTATGGAGACACTGAAAGTAAGAAAACAAGCAGGACATTACATATGTGATTGAGGCTGGAGAGAGCACCAAATGGTTCAGTATTTCAAGGACAAGAAACAGTTTTGCTTTTAATTCAAGGTAATAAACTGATCAGCTAAAATATTGTTCTGTATTGATTTTAGTAGACTGGGTTTCCTATTTTGAAGGCAATACCTTTTCTCAAACGTGGAGTTTTGGTGACTGTCACTTTGTTGTTCAGTTTAGATGAAGCTAAAACAAAATAAACATGTTAAGTTTTGTTTTTAAATGCAATATGAATAAGACTATGACTTTCAAAACAGAAAGTACTAGTCCATCAAAGCAATCTTACAGGTGTTCTAGGAAGATTAAATTTTTGGCACCAGGAAATTTAGAATTAATACGATTTCTGATTCAGAAATCTGTTTGATGTAGTATTCTGTATAGTCAGTTTCTACACTTAGGTGGAGAATTTATGTAATATATTTACACACACGCACACACCACACACACACGTGTGTGCACACACACACTGATTCATAAATCTGCATAAAATTTAAGTGACTAAATCCTCATTCCAGTTAACTTCAAGGTATAGATAAATAAATCATCCATAATATCTTGGAACAATTGGAAACATGTGAAGCTGAGTTGATTCTGGGTATGCTGCAGTTAAGATATAGGGAACAAAAGAAAAGTCACAGCCACAGTTAGGTAGTTCTGTGAGCCAGATTTGGAAATAGAATAACAAGCAAGATTATTGCAAGAAAAAGAATCCTAACACACTGCCGTCTATAGCAATAGCACTTAGACTTATATACCACTTTAGAGCCCGCTCTAAGTGATTTTACAGAGTCAGCATATTTTCCCCAACAATCTGGGTCCTCATTTTACCCACCTCAGAAGAAAGAAAGGCTGAGTCAACCTTGAGCCTGGTGAGATTTGAACTGTAAAATTTTAGGCAGCTAGCAGTCAGCAGAAGTAGCCTGCAGTACTGCACTCTAACTGCTGCGCCACCACAGCTCATGCTTATTGTATACATCTACTTATTGTATTAATATTCACAATTGAATGTATTCCTAGTATCCTTTTATTCTGTTAAAAGAACAGTTTATGATGATTTTGGAGATCATTCTTAATTTTCTTTTAGCACCAAAGGAAGATTTGGCTATTAACTCAAATGTTTATGTTTTAATAAGATTACTCTTGTCTATACATCATTCATATCCATTTAGTTTTCAATGTGATTTTGGCTATATCCTATCATAAATTTTGTATCACCACATGATACTGCCCTTGACCAAGTCCCCATCCTTATCCTTTTTAAAGATTTGTATGCTTATATTGCTAATGTTTTGGCTCTGCAGTATTGCTGTGGCTGCATTTTTAGTAGTTTGAATAGCTAAAACCCCAAAGCAAACAAGCCAAAATATATCAGTAACTAACTGTTAATCCCAATTATTGTCAAAATCTTATCTTTTAGACTGCAAAATAAATGCAGATGTGAGGGGTTCTCTCCATCTCTGTTAGTAATAAGCCAAACCAAAGCTAAAAGGACAGATTGCATTCAGACATTCCTTATGGGAATTCTTTTTACAACTAAAAAGGAATTAAAGTTCTTGCTGCTAGCCCAAAAATTCCCAAGCTTTGGTAGGTGCTATTGTTTGATTATTTGATTTCTGATTGTCTAGATCCCTAATGGTAAACCTATGACATGCGTGCCACAGGTGGCACGTAGACCCATTTGTGCAGGCACGTGAGCTCCAGCCAAACTTACCTGCACTGCACATGCGCAGGCCTCCCAGCTGATTTTTAGCCCATTTGAGGTCTTTTTTGGCCTCCTTGAGGTTTGAGGGAAGCCTCTGCAGCTTCAGGAGGCCGAAAAACGGGCCTATCGAAAATACTGAAAGTGCCCATTTTCAGCCTCCAGAGGGCCTCTGGAGCTAGAGGAAGGCTGTTTTCACCCTCCTGGGGGTTCGAGGGAAGCCTCTGCAGCTTTTGGAGGCCAAAAAATGGGCCTGTTTCATCACTTCCGGTATTTTGGGGCTGTTGTGTGTGCATGCGTGGGGGTGGTGGGGTGCATTGCATGTGCTGGCACACATGCTTTTGGCACACCACACCAAAAAGGTTCACCATCATTAATCTAGATGTTGCTAATGTCGAATCCTAATAGACCATGATCAATGGTCATATTGATTAGGCCTGATGAGAGTAGTGTCCTAGAAAGTCTGTTCTCCTTGCTTTTTAAGAGACACAGTATGCTTTGGATTGCTGAGCAGTTATTTTTATAGAAACAATACATAAAGAGTCCTGCCAGCCTATCATTTATTATTATTTAGCTTGAAAATAAGAAATATGAGATGAATAAAAAGTTATTATTCATTTTTCCTACATCCTTTTTGTTTTCCTTCCATTATAATTTGGTTACCCTGTTAAATAATAACAGACAATGGGCAAATCAAAAATTAAGAAACATAATTCTTTGTGCAAATAAAAAAGCCAAACTTTCCTCAGGCATTTTTTCATGAAGCCTTGTATCAAATTTAGAAGACAGCAATTGTGGTGTGGTGTGGTGTGAGTGTGTGTGAGGGGGAGAGAAAGAGAGAGAACACCTTGTTCATATAATATATTAAAATTTGACTTTGAAATATAATATTACATTGGTGGGTGATATATTGTATAAAAAAGAACTTACTAGCACGTAGCATACCCAATAATACCTAACATATTTGCTCTTTAGAAAAAAACCTTACTTTTTATATAGCTTTGTTATGAGTCGTTATGGATAACTAAAATAAGTTAATGTTTATGTATTTCAAGATATTGCATCAGTTAGATTTCAAAACAACAATAGCAGTTTCAAAAATTTCATCTATGAGAATTTGATCAAAATTTAACTACCAGGTTTAGTCTTGTTCTTTCCTTGTTTGTCAGATGGTTTGGGTTTTGAAGGAAGAAGTTGTGTTTCTTTTGGATCTGGAAAAAGGGAATAGGATATTTATTAGGAATCATGGCTTGTATTTTATTCAAATAAGAGTACATGACTTAAAGTCACTAGATAAAAATAGAGATTATTGCATGTGTTTCTGGTAGCTGACTTGAAACAGAGCGATAATATATAACCAGTGTTAATGAGAAATAGTCAAGCTCTGAGAAACAATATCTTGATTAGGAAATGTAGAAAAAAAGACATTATCTACCAATGTTAGAATCTGACAGAGAGTAACAAAACAAAACATATGTGGAAAAATCTTTACAATATAAATCAATGTGTTACAATAAAAATGATGTTATTTTTGATAATCATGAAGGAATAAATTGTTTATTAATTTCCCTATGGCATGTTTTAGTCATATTTGTTCACCCAATTCTCTACCAGCGAGAATTCACAGAGGTGCCCATATGAAGTGAGTGGTCTGAGAGCAATGAAGACCCAAGTAACAAAGGAATTTGGAAGAAGTAAGCCAGAACCAGCACCTTGACTTGACCCAAAAGCCTACTGGTAACAGCTTCTGTATCCAACATAAATCAACAAGCATAGTTGCATTTTTTGCCTGTTGTAGCTCCTGGGGCATTTTCAAGCTAAGTATAACAGTGTATCTGGGATGTGGTAAGAATATACATCATGTTTCAGTCATTCTGATCCAAGTAAGATCAAACCAGGTGGTCCATGGTTAAGAATGTCACAGGAAGCCAAGAGATCCAACATGTCTAGGAGATCATTCAGATTCCATTGCACATGAAATAGGATTGATAAAAGATGATATAGAAGTATTGAAAACTACTGCACATTTGAGCCTGTGATCATGTTAACTACAAAGGTATAAATATAATTGTTCCTAATTATTTTAGATGTAACAGCTGAGTGCATATTTCAAACATGGTCAAAATATTTGTGTGTATGTATATCTGTACATACAAAAATATTCAAGGCAACTAGTGATATATAACTTGTCCCAAAGAAAAGTTTTTCAAATTTGATATGATACGAAACAAAGTAAGAGCATAAATATTTCATCTAACACTACTGTTGGTTGTAATTTCAGTGATTTTAGTTTTTGCAGTGGATTTCTAGTCTTCTTTTAGAAATAGAGAAGAAAACAGGAGTATAGAAGCAAATTTTCTGACAAGTTTTCTTCTTGTGTTGAGATATTTGTGCTAAATCTGGCAACAGGACAATATTTTTTACAGAAAATTGAGATTTGGAAACCTTTTTCTCTTCTAAATAGTCTCTAAGGGGGGATTTGGGATACCTTGATCTAAAAATACAGAAACTAAAAATATGGATGATAATATGAACATATAGAAATGAGACTCAGTTACAGATTTGGTCTGTAGAATTGTTAGCATGGATAATTTGATTGGTTAAGAATGAACTGGAGGAAAGTGAAATAAGAATTTAAACTGAATTATACTGTGCAGAAATGCATCTGTTTAACAGCTGATAAAAGCTGGTATGAAAGTCACATGGGCAGAAGGTTGAAAAAGAAAGACAATGTTGTTATTATTGCCTCAATATTTTGTCATCATTATCACCATCATCTTTGTCTTTAAAAATTTCTGAATGACAGGTATTACTTTGCTTAGTATTTTCATTATGAGAGATAATATTTGCAGAACATGTTTACGTGAATTCAGAACTTCTATTTGAATGACACTGAATTTTTGAAATTTCTGGACTATCACTTTCTGCATTTTATTTTATTTATAACACATATGGCTAGTTCATGTCTACCTAAAGTTAATCCAAAGTTTGCACTGGGTGTTTTTTTTCTTCCTTTGTTGACATAATTGGAGACATTGTGGCTTTGTCCATAATATGACCATGGAGCACATTGATAGAATTGTAGTATACTAATAGATATGAATACTGTATGGCAACCTATAGTTTTGAGTACTAATAATTACCTGTAAAAATACTTCTCTATCTATCATTCTGCATTTGCAAAGGAACAGCTAAAGGTACTTTCTGTACAATCAGTCGTGGCTGTTTCCCTTCACTGAGAGAATCACATATATTATGAGGTTTAATGAAGCAAATAAGATTCAGAGCACTGGTGACTTGATCTTCTTTCTCTATTTCTTCCACCTTCAGACCAGTTGCCCCCTCACCCTCTTCTTTCTTTCTTTCTTTCTTTCTTTCTTTCTTTCTTTCTTTCTTTCTTTCTTTCTTTCTTTCTTTCTTTCTTTCTTTCTTTCTTTCTTTCTTTCTTTCTTTTCCTTCCTTCCTTCCTTCCTTCCTTCCTTCCTTCCTTCCTTCCTTCCTTCCTTCCTTCCCCCTTCTCCTTTCTCCTCCTCCTCCTCTTCCTTCCTCCTTTCTCTATCTTCTTCTTCCCGAATATACATATCTTCCTTATTTTAATTTGATGGAGAACATTTAACTGTATAACATTAAGAAAGTAAAATAGAAAAAAATATTCCAAAAACAATTGGAATGATGAAACAAAGAAACTGGCTCCAATTTGCATTAGATGAAGTGTAAGTAACCTGAATATGATAGAGGTCAGATAAAATGCTTGGGTAAGTAATGTCTCTTGCCAGGTTGTTCAACTATATTGTTCAACTACCAGTATATAAAACAATAATATTAAAGTGGTGCTGCTATTTTAAAACTCTTTATGTGAAAGTCAACGTTTACTGCATATTTGTGCCAAGGACAGCTAAACGTACGAAAAAAGCAAATAGTTATTATTTATAATAGTACAAAACATTTTTTTCTGGAAATTAATTGTCCTTCAAACAAACAAGAGAAGAGCATAATTTTTATTGTACATGATTACCAAGTGTTTCCTTTGTCTTTTCAGGGGCAACAGGTACCATAGTTGTAATAAGATCTTGAGAGAATGGAATAGTTTCTGTGGGACAAAAAATGATTTTTTTTGTCATCATGAAAGAACTGGAAACATTAAGAAAGTTAATTTTCAGTAGTTTGTTTAATGTAGTTTGTTCCAAATAATTCACTCTCCAATACATGAAAAAAAACAACCTTAGGCAGAAGGATTTTATTGCATTAAAAGAATAGTTGGGAAAACAAATATCCATGCATCTGAGTGGGAGCCATATATTCATGAATATTCATACAAATTTAATCCTTGTCAGTTCTTTCATTTTGCCTTTTGCTTGGCTTTTTCTGACTTGGGAAGTAACAATCACAGATGGACATGCCTCCAGTTGTTCCGTGAAACATTGTGTGCAGAGAATGTGGGTGCATTTAATATGCTCTATCATCCTATAAGATGCCAAGAAAGATTAATGAAGTATTTTATTCAGTATTCAGTATTCAGAGTTATTTGCTCTCAATGTGAGTGTAACCCTTTTCTATGTCTATATCTATTGGGACATGATAAAGAAATAATTTTGCAATAAGAAAAGTTTATAATATTTTTAATTGCATATATACAAATTTGGAATCATCCAAAACATATTTCAAGATTCTGTAGCAATTCAGGTGTTTTATACTTCTAATGAATCTGAATCAAATTTGAAATAAAAATATTTTAATTGCATATACAATTTCAGTTTTTCAATTTTAGGCAATCCAAACTCATGTTATAACAATGCAAATGTTTTAACCCTTGTTTGACAATTTACTTATATAATGAATCTACATTCTGATTTAATTCCAGTTTAAAAATTATAGGAAATCTGAGTTTGAGAACATGGCCAAGTAGGGTTTATATATTTTATATCTACTTTTGGCCAATCAGGCATTTAGATAATGATGTTATATGAAAGTAGTATGGTAGTAAACAATAGTATTACTATGTAATAGTAGTACTTCTAGAATAGAGTAGAGTAGAGTAGAGTAGAGTAGAGTAGAGTAGAGTAGAGTAGAGAATAGAATAGAATAGAATAGAATAGAATAGAATAGAATAGAATAGAATTCTTTATTGACCAAGTGTGATTGGACACACAAGGAATTTGTTTTGGTGCATCTGCTCTATAATGTATATACTAATAATGTAATGTAATAGTTATATTTCTATAATACAATATTATTTGCATTTTAAAAACCATCTGCTCTGAATGAATGTCAGAGTTCTTTCCCCACAGATTGGTCAAGCAATGACTTGAACCAGGGCTTTTTCTTAATAAGTCCCAATTTCCTTAAAATACCTCTTTGCGGTAGCTTTGCCAAAACATGCCCAAGGGGGGTCGCTCTCCGGTATATCCACGCGGCTGGATGCTTGTTGACGACGGGCGCCTCGGCTTCCTGGTCCGCTGCGCCGCTGTCATCCCGCCGCCTGGGGGGGTTTGTGGGCGCCCGGGGGGGGTGGGGGGCTGCGCAGCCCCGGGTTTCTGGAGGGGTTCCGGTGGTGGTGGGGGTCGTCTTATCCCGGTCGCCTATACGCCGCAACATAGCAGCTTCTCTGATGCTATTTTAATTTCTACTAATTTAAAAAAAATAGAAGATTTTTATTCTTTTATATTAGTAATTTTGTGCAATTTCATAATCTTTTATATTGAATGAGCTCCCCACCTAGTATACACAAGGGCTTCTGGGACTTCTATTCGCTGTTCCTTTTGCTTATACAGATTGATGTTTTGCTGGTAAATGAATTGTCCACAGATAATCTGCAAGTGGGGCTAGAGAAATAAAGGCAGCAAAACTGTGTGCCACAAGTGAAAATGGAGCAGGATTCCCTTGTGTTTAGCTTATCAATAGCTTATATGAACAAACTTGTATGGATAAGTATTGAAGTAAATGCTTATAAAGAGCCATGGTGGTTAGAATGCAATATTGCAGACTAATTCTGCCAACTGCCAGCAATTTGATCCTGTCGGGCTAAAGGTTGACTTAATCTTCCATCTTTCCAAGGTCAGTAAAATGAGGACTCAGATTGTCGGGGCAATTTGCTGACTCTGTAAACTACTTAGAACTAACTGTAAAGCACTATGAAGCAGTATACAAGTCTAAGTGTTATTGCCACTGCTATTATTGTTTCTTTTTTAAAAATAACATACACTGCTTTTTAAAAGCTACTATACAGGGGGAAATGTTACACCAGAATGGCATGTTATTGTAAATCAAATGTACTGTTTCAATACTATTCCAGTTTCCATTAAGAAATCCTTTTCTGCAATGCTTTTTTATATAACATATATATACAAACAAGTGAAATGTATTAGTGTAGATTCATTATTTATTTTCATCTATAGAAAAAAAAAACCTGAATTACAACCATGCTATCAAATCATGCCATTTGATATTAAATATTTGTCTAAGGCCTATTTCTAAGTTGAGAATTTAAGTACATACACAGTTTCTGAAAACATTTCAACCTTTCTTTGGATTTATGGACACTAATGATCAAGTTCATGGTAATTATCATGGATGGGGTAACAATAGGATGCTTTGCATATGCTAAAAGGGATCTTATTTATTATTTTAAAAGTTTCCATAGTAATTTGTTAGACTAAATAATTATACTGAACTCCTGAGCAAATTATAAAATTTAAATACAAGTTGAAAATGTATATAAAAAGAGAGGGAGTAAGGGAAAGAGAGAGAAAGAGCCAAAAGATCCTGGAAATGAATCCTGAGATAAACTATACACAATGAATGAGACTATTTTATGTAAATAATCTATAAAAGGGAAGAAGTGGTTACAATCTAAGAATTACTAAATTCAACATTCTGTCCTGTCTGGGTTTGTTGTATTTTGTTGTATATCTTTCAGGACCAGCTCCTTGCCTAACCTATGGTCACAAGCCACAGTCATCCCCATCTTCAAAAAGGGAGACCCAAGCCTAGTTGAAAATTACAGACCAATCTCCTTATGCTGCGTCACCTGTAAAGTCATGGAATCAATTATTAACCAATCCATCATCCTCCACTTAGAGACAAACAACCTACTCTCCAATAAACAATTTGGTTTCAGAAAAAAACTATCCTGTAATCTGCAACTCTTACACTGCAAAAACATATGGACGACACAACTCGACCAGGGCAAAGCAATAGACGCAATCTGTAAAGCCTTTGATTCAGTGGTACACGACAAACTACTCCTAAAAATAAAATCCTATGGTATCTCTGGACAACTGCATAACTGGATAGAAGCATTCCTGGCAAACAGACAACAAATGGTCAAAATTGGGAGTGTCCTATCAAATTCTGTCCCTGTCAATAGTGGTGTCCCCCAAGGCAGTGTTCTAGGACCAACTCTCTTCATACTCTACATAAATGACCTCTGTGATCATATTAAGAGCAATTGCGTTCTTTTCGCTGATGATGTAAAGCTGTTCAATACCACAGACAATACTGCTACCCTACAAAAAGATCTTGACTATGTATCAGAATGGTCTAACAAATGGCAACTTCAAATCTCAACAAATAAATGCTCTGTCTTACATATTGGCAAAAAAAAATAATCAGAAAATAAAATACAAGCTGAATAGTCAAGATCTTGTTGATGACCCAAGCTCTGTAAAGGACCTTGGAATACTCACCTCTAATGATCTAAGTGCTAGAGCCCACTGCAACTACATAGCCAAAAAGGCATTAAGAGTTGTTAACCTAATCCTACGTAGCTTTTTCTCTGGTAATATCACACTACTAAGCAGAGCATACAAAACATTTGCTAGACCAATACTCGAATACAGTTCATCAGTCTGGAACCCACATTACGTATCTGATATTAACACAGTTGAGAAAGTCCAGAAATATTTCACAAGAAGAGTTCTCCACTCCTCTACTCGTTGTAGAATACCTTATGCCACCAGACTTGAAATTCTAGAACTAGAAAACCTTGAATTACGCCGTCTTCGGTCTGATTTAAGCATGGTATATAAAATCATACATTGCAATGTCCTACCTGTCAATGAATACTTCAGCTTCAACCATAACAACACAAGAGCACACAATAGATACAAACTCAAAGTTAACCGCACCAAACTTGATTGCAGGAAATACGACTTCAGCAATAGAGTGGTCAATGTCTGGAATACTCTACCCGACTCTGTAGTTTCTTCCCCAAACCCCAAAAACTTTAACCTTAGACTGTCTACTATTGACCTCACACCCTTTCCTAAGAGGTCTGTAGGGGGGCGTGCATAAGCGCACCAACGTGCCTACCGTCCCTGTCCTATTGTTTCTCTTATTCTTCTTTTATTTTTCTTATATGTATCCATTTCATGTATTCACAACTATGTATACACTTATACTTATTATCTTGTAAACAATTGGCAAATCAAATAAATAAAATAAATAAATGTATTCATAAATATACCCAATGTGGAAGTTTAATGGTGCAGTTTTAGTGAAAGAAACAGTGTGATATAAAATAACAATGATATATCTACCTGGTTTTGATTGTTGTGTTTTTTGACCAGGATGACTTTTAGGTTTGGATGGATCATGATATTTGATATTTAGACCTGAAAAGAAGCAACAAATTTAATATGAAATGATGTCCTTGTGTGAGAATTATTTATCATAGTGATTCAAGAAATAGCAATTACAAAAAAAAAAAAAATAGAATTCACAAAAGAATTCACAAGAGAGACCAGAAGAACTAGAAGGGAATCGATCAATTTTGCTGCTTTACTTATAGTTTTAAATTTATTCTTTGGATTAACAGTTTCCAGTCTAGATTGCAAATTTGACACCAGAGTACCTTTTTTCTTGGAAGAAGGATGGTGTCACTTGAATTTTTTCTGGCTCAAAATCCATTCTTACACAATTTTTTCAAATATGTGCAAATTCTGAAAGGCTAATTCTAACACATGTGGTAGATACCAGCTAGAGTACTGTATATTAAGAACAGAGAAAACATTTTTTCCCCATCTAAATTGTAGGAGTTTGTCATAGAAACTCCGTTTGCAATGTAATTGAGTGTATGTTAGAGATCATGTCTTCCTGTGTCATAACAGCAGCAATTTTTAATTCATCCTTTCAGTAGCTGCATTTTCAGAACTTCAGTTTCTCAAGAAAATGGAAAACAAGAACAGTTACAACTCTTTATTCCAAGGGAGATTCTATTTTGCTGTTTAATCTGGCAAAAATGCTGGCATTTGCAACTCATTTGGGTCCTGTGCCTTGATCCTGTGCCTTAATCTAAGGTGTTTTTTTCTTTTATTTTCAGATAATTCTTTTTAGGGAATATGACTTTTTCAAATAGCAAAAGCTTGAAAAGGTTTTTTTTTAAATAAGTAAATAATCTTACTTTACTTATTTCAAATTGACTTGAAAAAATCTTACTGGTCGTTCAAATTATATTAGATTTCATTAATATAAGGGGGGAAATGGATATCTAATTCAAATAGCAAACATGTAAAATAGTTAAATTTGTACTGATTTAAATATATAGAATAAAGGGTTAACTTTACATCTGTTGTGCAACGTTCTCATGTTAAAGGTATTCTGAGCATAATCCAAGTTGCAAAAATTGTTTAGGTTAATGGCAAAGACAATCTCCTGGTTATTTTCTAAACCTGGAAATGCCTTTTACATGAGAAATTACAAAAAAGGAAACTTTTTTTTAATAAGCCAAAAATGTGGTTTAAAAGAAAAAATGTTATTCTGGTTGCTAAGAATGAATTCATTCTTTTGTTTTATACTCTGTTAGCATGTCTGTCCTATATTTTAACAGATAAGTTTCTATTCTATTTTTCCTGAAAAATCAATTAACTTTTATTTTATAATGTGTGATTTTTCATCCCACCATTTTTGAAATGCATCTCTCTCTCTCTCTCCCTCTCTCCCCCCCCTCTCTCTCACACACACACGAACATAGACACAAAACAGGTTTTTTTTTCATTTTTTCATTTTAGTTATACACAAATACATGTTTTTCTCACATTATTTTATGTGACTATGTAAGATGGAACTCTATTAAATATATTTAAAACAAATTCCTGAAAGTCAAAATAATGAATTACTCACTGGATTTGTTTGGGGTTATATCAGGACTGGAAGAAGTTATTAGTCTGGTTGGAACTTCATGTGCTTCCTTAGGAGCTGTAAGAAATTATACTGAGATTTTTTAAAACTTTAATATACCAAACTATAGAGAATTCAGAAAAACAGTCCTACAATTTTTATATATATATATATATGTATGTATGTGTGTGTGTGTGTGTGTGTGTGTGTGTGTGTGTGTGTGTGTGTATAGTTTTCTTAAGTTTTCGCGGGTACTTACATGTATGGCCTTCAGCTTTGTTCGGGTATTTTCCCACGTCATTATAGTTGTGCTTTTAAAGTTGTAGCAACGTTTCAGCAGAATCTCATCTGCCATCATCAGGCTTCTGTATTGTGTCCGTCTGTGAGTCAGACTTTTACAGTGGTTTCAGATTTAAATTTGGTGCAGCCTATTGCTGTGCCAGAATGGTTTTTTCTTCATCCTGATTGGTTGGGAGTCTTGGTCTGTGTTTATTGGTCTCGGAGTTTGCTGTGTTCTGCTTGATTGGTGTCTCTAATATCTTCTGTCTGTTTTTTGGCTCTTTTTGTATCTTGATTGGCTGGCAGCATTGTTTTACTTTATTGGAGGCCTTTAGTGCAGCTTGGCTCCGGGTAAATGGACGGCTATCATTAGTTAGGAAGCTGGGTTTCATCTGGGTGCCTGGTTGGGATGTGTTTGAGCTGGAGGTATCAGGGGGGATCTGTTTGTGCCCAGGTGTTTGCCTGGCTTGTGGTGTGGAGATTTTTTTGTTTGTGAGTGCAGGCTTCCAAATGATTGACAGCCTGGTGGAATCATCTCTTCTGTTCATGCTTTCTGGTCTTTTTCAATCTCTATGGCTTCTCTGATGATTCTGTGGCTGGAATTTTCTATAGTGGCTAGGGTTTTGGTGCCATTGAAGTTGATGCTATGACCTGTGGCTTCCATGTGTTGGACTAGTGAGGAAGTGTGTTCCAGCTTTTTGACTGCATTTTTTGTGTTCATCCAGGCGGGTGCTTATTCTTCTATTGGTCTGTCCAATGTATGTGGCCGGGCATGATGCACAGGGGACTTCGTATATGCCTTGGTTTTCCAGGTCAATTTTGTCTTTGGGGTTTCTGAGGATGGCTGCTATTTTTCTGTCTGTTTTGAAGGCAGTCTTGATGTGGTGTCTGTATAGTATCTTACTAATTTTGTCTGTAGTGCCTCTTATGTAGGGCAGGACAGCTGTTCCATGGGTCTGTTCATCTTCTGGGTCTCTATTATGTCTCAGTGTGTTTTTGTGGATCAAGTTGGTGATTTTGCTTTTGTGGAAGCCGTTGGCTGTCAATATTTTAGTCAGGGTGCATAGTTCAGTCTTAATGTGTGTCTTGTCTGCCAGGCGTTTGGTTCTAGTAATTAGTGTTTTAGCCACGGAGTTTATCTGTGCTGGGTGGTGGTGGGATTGGGCGTTGAGGTAGCGGTTGGTGTGTGTTTTCTTCTGGTATATGGTGTGTCCTAGTATGCCATCTGTTTTTTTGTAGATTAGTACATCTAGGAATGGTAGTTGTTTGTTTGTTTCTGTTTCCATGGTGAACTTGATTTTGGGGTGTGCGCTGTTTAGGTGTGTTAGGAAATTGTTTAGGTTTTCTTGTCCATGGGGCCAAATCACGAATGTGTCATCGATGTATCTTAACCATAGTTTGGGTTTGAGGATGGCATTGGCCAGGGCTCTGGATTCGAATTCTTCCATGAACAGGTTAGCAATGACAGGTGACAGTGGTGATCCCATGGGGGCTCCTTCTATTTGTTTGTATCTTTGTCCTTTGTATATGAAATATGTGTTGGTTAAGCAGTGTTCTGTTAGTTCCATGAGGTGTTTAGCTGGTTGGTATTTATTTTTGATGATTTCAAGGGTCTCTTTTATCGGGACTTGAGTGAATAGTGAAACCACGTCAAAACTTACAAGCAGATCTTCTTGCTCCACATGTAGATCTTTGATCATTTCCAAGAAGTGGTATGAGTTTTTTACATGAGAAGCTGCTGTTTCAGCATGGGGCTGTAGCTCTTTTGCTAGGTGTTTAGCTAGGTTTTGTAGTGGTGCTCCTCTGGAGCTGACTATGGGTCTGAGAGGTATGCCTTCTTTGTGTATTTTTGGGAGGCCGTATAGCTTGGGGCATCTGGAAGATTTCTCTCTGGGTATGATCGTGTGTTGGATCTCTTTGCTTATGTGGCTGGTTATAATTTCCTTCTTGGTTAATTTTTCCAGATATGTGGTTGGGTCTGTGTTTATGGGTTTGTATGTGGAGTCTTGAAGTACGTCTGTCAATTTTGTTTCATAGTCTTTTCTGTCCATTACTACAGTGGCATTCCCTTTATCTGCTGGGAGGATGATTATGCTGCTGTCTCTTTTCATGGTTTGTAGCGCTTTAATTTCATTTTGCTGTAAGTTGCTTTTTGGTGGTTTGCTTGTGCATAGGATGTTGGTAACTTGGTGTCTTATTTTATCAGCTTCATCTGTATTTAATTTAGTTAGGCTGGATTCTACTGCACATATGATGGATTCTGTGGGGATTTTTTGGGGTGCTATAGCATAGTTGAATCCTTTGGTTAGGACTTCTGTTTCTGTTTTGGTGAGTTCTCTGTTGGAAACATTGTACACTAATTGTTTCAGGTGTTGTTGTGAGTTGTTGGGGGTTTTCTTGTCATGTTCTAATTTCTTTAATTTTTTCAAGAGCTTTGCCTGTTTGTAAGTGCTTGAAGATTCAGCTCTCCAAGTTGTGAGTTGTTTTATCTTGTCCCAAAGTAGAGGGTGGATTTTGCTGCTCAATTTGAGGTGTAGTGCTAGCAAATCTTTGTTTAACTGATCTAATTGGAATCTCTTACTGTGAAGCTCGTTCCTTAGTAGAGCCATTTCAGTTCTTTTCAGGATACGTTTAGTGGCTGCTGTGCTTTGATGAAATTTTAATTTGAAGCAGGTTGGTGTAGTATTGTTATCTCTGCAGCTGCGTAGGAATTGGAGGTCACATAGTATTCCTGCTCTTTTAATTTCCAGTTTCTCGTAGGTTTTGATCTGGCTGTTTAATCCCTCCCGTAGAGGTTTGATATTTGTTTTCTTAAGTTTTCGCGGTACTTACATGTATGGCCTTCAGCTTTGTTCGGGTATTTTCCCACGTCATTATAGTTGTGCTTTTAAAGTTGTAGCAACGTTTCAGCAGAATCTCATCTGCCATCATCAGGCTTCTGTATAGTGTTCGTTTGTGAGTCAGACTTTTACAGTGGTTTCAGATTTAAATTTGGTGCAGCCTATTGCTGTGCCAGAATGGTTTTTTCTTCATCCTGATTGGTTGGGAGTCTTGGTCTGTGTTTATTGGTCTCGGAGTTTGCTGTGTTCTGCTTGATTGGTGTCTGAAGCTGAAGGCCATACATATATATATATATATATATATATATATATATATATATATGTATATGTATATGTATATGTATATGTATATGTATATGTATATGTATATGTATATGTATATGTATATGTATATGTATATGTATATGTTTGTGTGTGGGGGGGTATTCAGCTTTGTTCGGTTATTTTCTCACGTCATTATAGTTGTGCTTTTAAAGTTGTAGCAACGTTTCGGCAGAATCTATAGCAACGTTTCGGCAGAATGATGATGGCAGATGAGATTCTGCCGAAACGTTGCTACAACTTTAAAAGCACAACTATAATGACGTGGGAAAATACCCGAACAAAGCTGAATACTATATATATAAGTAAGAGATTCCGATTAGATCAGTTAAACAAAGATTTGCTAGCACTACACCTGGAACTGAGCAGCAAAATCCACCCTCTACTTTGGGACAAGATAAAACAACTTACAACTTGGAGAGCTGATTCTGAAGGCATTTACAAACAGGAAAAATTATTGAAAAAATTAAAGAAATTAGAACATGACAAGAAAACCCCCAACAACTCACAACAACACCTGAAACAATTAGTGCACAACGTTTCCAACAGAGAACTCACCAAAACAGAAACAGATGTTCTAACCAAAGGATTCAATTATGCTATAGCACCCCAAAAAATCCCCACAGAATCCATCATATGTGCAGTAGAATCCAGCCTAACTAAATTAAATACAGATGAAGCTGATAAAATAAGACACCAAGTTACCAATATCCTATGCACAAGCAAGCCACCCAAAAGCAACTTACAGAAAAATGAAATTAAAGCACTACAAACCCTGAAAAGAGATAGCAGCATAATCATCCTCCCAGCAGACAAAGGAAATGCCACTGTAGTAATGGACAGAAAAGACTACGAAACAAAATTGACAGACCTACTCCAAGACTCCACATACAAACCCATAAACACAGACCCAACCACATATCTGGAAAAATTAACCAAGAAGAAAATTATAACCAGCCACATAAGCAAAGAGATCCAACACACGATTATACCCAGGGAGAAATCTTCCAGATGCCCCAAACTATACGGCCTCCCAAAAATACACAAAGAAGGCATACCTCTCAGACCCATAGTCAGCTCCAGAGGAGCACCACTACAAAACCTAGCTAAATACCTAGCAAAGCAGCTACAGCCCCATGCTGAAACAGCAGCTTCACATGTACAAAACTCATACCACTTCTTGGAAATGATCAAAGATCTACACGTGGAGCAAGAAGATCTGCTTGTAAGTTTTGACGTGGTTTCACTATTCACTCAAGTCCCGATAAAAGACACCCTTGAAATCATCAAAAATAAATACCAACCAGCCAAACATCTCATGGAACTAACAGAACACTGCTTAACCAACACATATTTCATATACAAAGGACAAAGATACAAACAAATAGAAGGAGCCCCCATGGGATCACCACTGTCACCTGTCATTGCTAACCTGTTCATGGAAGAATTCGAATCCAGAGCCCTGGCCAATGCCATCCTCAAACCCAAACTATGGTTAAGATACATCGATGACACATTCGTGATTTGGCCCCATGGACAAGAAAACCTAAACAATTTCCTAACACACCTAAACAGCGCACACCCCAAAATCAAGTTCACCATGGAAACAGAAACAAACAAACAACTACCATTCCTAGATGTACTAATCTACAAAAAAACAGATGGCACACTAGGACACACCATATACCAGAAGATAACACACACCAACCGCTACCTCAACGCCCAATCCCACCACCACCCAGCACAGATAAACTCCGTGGCTAAAACACTAATTACCAGAACCAAACGCCTGGCAGACAAGACACACATTAAGGCTGAACTATGCACCCTGACTAAAGTACTGACAGCCAACGGCTTCCACAAAAGCAAAATCACCAGCTTGATCCACAAAAAACACACTGAAACATAATAGAGACCCAGAAGATGAACAGACCCGTGGAACAGCTGTCCTGCCCTACATAAGAGGTACTACAGACAAAATTAGTAAGGTACTACACAGACATCACATCAGGACTGCCTTCAAAACAGACAGAAAAATAGCAGCCATCCTTAGCAACCCCAAAGATAAAATTGACCTGGAAAACCAAGGCATATACGAAGTCCCCTGTGCATCATGCCCGGCCACATACATTGGACAGACCAATAGAAGAATAAGTACCCGCCTGGATGAACACAAAAATGCAGTCAAAAAGCTGGAACACACTTCCTCACTAGTCCAACACATGGAAGCTACAGGTCATAGCATCAACTTCAATGGCACCAAAACCCTGGCCACTATGGAAAACCCTAGCCACAGAGTCATCAGAGAAGCCATAGAGATTGAAAAAGACCAGAAAGCATGAACAGAAGAGATGATTCCACCAGGCTGTCAATCATTTGGAAGCCTGCACTCACAAACAAAAAATCTCCACACCACAAGCCAGGCAAACACCTGGGCACAAACAGATCCCCCTGATACCTCCAGCTCAAACACACCCCAACCAGGCACCCAGATGAAACCCAGCTTCCTAACTAATGATAGCCATCCATTTACCCGAGCCAAGCTGCACTAAAGGCCTCCATTAAAGTAACACAATGCTGCCAGCCAATCAAGATACAAAAAGAGCCAAAAAACAGACAGAAGATATCAGAGACACCCATCAAGCAGAACACAGCAAACTCCAAGACCAATAAACACAGACCAAGACTCCCAACCAATCAGGATGAAGAAAAAACCATTCTGGCACAGCAATAGGCTGCCCCAAATTTAAATCTGAAACCACTGTAAAAGTCTGACCCACAGACGGACACAATACAGAAGCCTGATGATGGCAGATGAGATTCTGCTGAAACGTTGCTACAACTTTAAAAGAACTACAATGACATGGGAAAATACCCGAACCAAGCTGAACACCATACATGTAAGTACCCGCGAAAACTTAAGAAAACATTATATATATATTAAGAAACAAATATATATATATATATATATATATATATATATATATATATATATATATATATATATATATATATATATATATATATATATATATTTGTGTGTGTGTGTGTGTGTTTGTGTATGTGTAGGTATAGGTATATGTGTATATACAAACTTAAGAAAACACACACACACACACACATATATATATATGCACACACACATCTGTCTCTGTCTCTAATCTATCTATCTATCTATCTATCTATCTATCTATCTATCTATCTATCTATCTATCTATCTATCTATCATCTCCAATAAAAATCAGTAATAATAATGTGACTGTTTAATAAAACGCGATGCTATAAATATAAGTACTGTTATAAAAATACTGATTAAAAAAGCTAAAAACTAAACTACAATATTAATTCTCTGAATTGGATACAATGGAGTACGGTGGGTCTGAGTTCTATACAAGAGAAACCACCTCTCAGGCTCTTTTCCATTACTTAACTAAAACCACTGGCGTGTCTAACTAAAAAAATGTGTTAGTTCTTACTCAAGGGAGCTGTTTCATCAAGTGACAAGAAAGATAAATAAAAACATTTGAGTTCAAATGAGGTCTGTGCTGGTTCGCTGAAAATGTGCACACGCTGCACGTGCACAGTTTTCGCTGCACAGTGAGGCTCGACGGAGCACTTCCATCCATCAAAAACTATTGAGAAAGTATTTTCATAATCTGATTCTTGAAATGAGCAATCATTATCATCCTTTTTTTCCCAAATTATTTTCAGTGTAAAAATAAAACTACATCTCTTTAAGAGCACAGAATATTTTTCTTGCTGTTTTCAGTTAACTCTTAATGAGAACATAATGTGATCTACTGTAACATACAATACTATTATAAGAACATATGATGCTGATTATGCAGTATAGATTGGATGTCTTAGATTTCTTTAAGTAGTGAATCACACTTTTAGGAAAAGAATTCCTAGCTATGGCCAAAATATTAAAATAACCAATGTGATCAGTGTATTGACACAAAATAAATAGGGATTTACCATGCCGAGGCTGTGGGACTTCAGTGCTGGTCTGAGGTTTATGTCTGGCATGATTTTTCTCTTAAGGAAAAAAAAACCAAGAATGCTAGTTATTGATTGATACATTTTTCCAGACCCTTGGGCTGTATACTGACTGGCACATTTACCAACATGCACATGTGAACAAAGTGTATTTTATAGAATTTAAAAGACACGTAACATTCTTTTATAATAGTTTAAATCTATGCACAAAGAAATAGGTGTCAATGGCTGACTGGTTTTGTATTAGTGATGAGACTATTCAGACACAAAAGGGCTTCCCAAGCCTTTTAAGTTGCATTTGTAGTAACTGACAGGAAAGAGATGGCGGGTTTTCTGTTGAAATAAAATAACCAAGGTCAGAGACCACAAAGGACTCCACTGTTTCCTCCAGAAAAGCTAAAAATGCATCTCATTCCTTGAAGTGCCATGTCTCTTTTTATGGATCCAATCTGGCTCCATAGATTATCAGAAGAGGCCCTTTTGAGAATCAACTCACTTTCACTAGTAATTGACCCAGTTCGTTCCTTGGAAAGGGTGATAATGTGCACGTCCCAGGTTATAATGTGCATTCCTAGGAAGCACATTTGGCTTCCAGTCTCCCAGGACTTCAAGAAGTCATAAAAAACCAACTTTTCTACTAAAACTTTGTTAGTTGAATTTATTTAAATTTGAACAAAATTAATATAAAAGTAATTGTTTTTTATTTTTATTTTGTGTGTGTATTTTTAGTCATGGTAAGCACTGAATATTGTATAAAATATAGATGGGACATACATTTTAATACCTAAATGCATGGGTGGGATTCTACCTGGTCGGACCGGTTCTATAGAACCAGTTGTTATGATTCTGCTCAGTTAGGAGAACTGGCAAATTTTGCCACTGCCTGGCTCCTCCCCTCCCCAACCCGCCCACTCACTCCTTACCTGGCATGCGCACCATCAAACTTGCCTGCTAAGTTTCTATTTTTCTTTTTCCCAACCATCAGTTTTTCTGCTGTGCCGGGAGATTTAGATTAGCTAGAAAGCAGGAAATCATTGGATTTCTTGCTTTCTAGCTAATCTAAAAACAGAGCTGAACCTTCCTTAGGACTGAAGTTTCTATTTTTCAATGCAGACTCAGATAGAAGATTGTAGAATGGTAGATCTCTAAGTGAATCTGTGATTCTGTGAGCAACTCAATTTGTCTGCCTGCTTTGCTTGATTTTGGGTAAAAGTTGCTCTTTTTTAAAATAAAAAAAATCAATATTTACACACTTGGTGTGTTGTGAGTTAATTTTGTGAGTTTGCTTGCAAGAAAATTTTATGTGATAGACTCAGGTAGCAGATTGCAGATAGATAGATCTCTAAGTGAATCTGTGATTCTGTGAGCAACTCAATCTGCCTGCCTGCTTTGCCTGATTTTGGGTAAAGTTGCTCTTTTTTAATAAAAAAATAAATATTTACAATATTTACATACAAGCCACACCCAGCCAGTCATGTGATTGCCAAGCCACATCCAGTCAGCAAGCCATGCCCACCAAGTCATATGACCACCAAGCCACACTCAGACATTAGGCCACGCCCACAAAACCGGTTCTTAAGAAATTTGAATCCCACCCCTGCTTAAATAGATTTTGATGCATAGAACAGCTGGGAAAAGAAATAAAACATGTAGTGTTTTATTTAGAAGTAATTATTGTACACGGGCAGAGATACTGAAATCAGGTTTCTTATTAGAAATTCATTTGGCATAATTAGAATTAGAAATATCTATCTATCTGTCTGTCTGTCTCTCTGTCTGTCTGTCTGTCTGTCTGTCTATCTATCTATCCATCCATCCATCCATCTATCTGGCTGCGGTTTTGGAGTCTAGTCTGAAAGCTCTTCTTTGTGGGCGCATCATAGCTCTATGCCATCCCTACTTCTTTTTTAACATCTACATGAAATGAAGGGGGTGGGTGGATTATTCCTCTGCATGAGGTAAAAAGCATTATCAGTATTCTGATGACAGTCAACTATATAAATCTGTCCTCACTCAAACAACTAAAAGTTGTTGAGGTTCTGTCACAGTATCTGAAGATTATGGAAGTCTGAAGGGGAAAAATAAGTTCAGATCATCCCTTCCATGACTGAGTGGCTATTGCTTTTGGATCCATGAGAGGAGTATGGGCCAGATTTTCTATTATTGATTATTACTATTTGTTGCTTTTTTTCTTGGATTACTTTCTCTTATATGCCTCTCAGAGACAAATTTAATAAGAAAAACACTGCTAAAAGGACAAAACTAATAAATTTTTATTCCCAAATTATGTAGGTTTTTTTTTAATGCAGGCTTTGACACATGGAGAGAATTTAAATAACAATATAAAAATTTACCAGATTTTGGTAGTAGCAATGGGTTGACTGTTGTTTTAGTGATCGGAACATGATGCTTGGTTTCTGCATCTGAAAAAGAAAAAAATATCTTCAAAATTATTAAGATGTAAATAGGGTCAGGTCAGGCATTTTAAAATTGAATGTGAAGGTGAAGGTGAAGAAACATGCTGTGGATATGAAGTGTACAAAATCAGCCACACAAAAGGGTTGGAAAGAGTAGCCTCAATACATATATAAAATTAGTGATTTATGAAAATTTCAGGAGCCAGCTTAAAAAAGAAATGGAAATTACAAACACGTGGGAGTTCACTGCGTATAATATGGCCACTTCCAGTTATTTTCACATGACTGAATCACTGTGCAAGGAAAGAAAGAAAAAGCAGTACTGTGGAAAAAAAATAAATAGAATGGTTAAAAGTCTTCAGTGCTAAATGACTAGCAAACCTAGAGAAAGGATGGGATTTAATGAAAAAAAGATGATGTTAGATGATCTTACAGAAAAGAACATGTAATGGATTTCTGAACAAGAAAGTAAAATAAGAAAATTAATCAGTGTGCCAGGAAAACACTATTACCTACTATTGGAAGTTCATTGCTAAACGTAATAGGTTCCAAAACTGTACCGGGGAAAAAAGGGAACTATTAGTATATGGAAAACCTTTCCGAATGCCTGTAACTGCAACACTAATTTACAAAAAAATATTGTAGCTTTAAAAACAGAAATTGATATATAATCTTAGAAACTAAGATTAGAAACTAATAAGAATTAATGCACCTGAGCACATGTTCCAAAGTTGTGTTCAATCCAGAAAATACTCATGTCCAAGGAGTGACCAGGAATGCATGATCTACCTATCTACTAAGAATCATACTGAAAACAATTTTATCTAATGCATAACAATTATCAGGTTAGTAAATGGGTGCTTTGGCATGGTCAAGAGTTGACGAAAATAATTATAAGCCCCAGCTGAAAATAAAAACAAGCAACCAACCCCCCCCTCAAATTTAGGATGTCAACATTGAAGGACACCTATGTACCCCAAAATAATTTTAAATATTTTACAAACATGAATCAGAAATATGCCGTCATAAAATGCATGATCTGAAGATGAAGAAAAATATTGCCTCAGATGGGTCTTATTCCTCTATATGGACTCTCATAGGAAGTTTTAATGTATATGGTGAATGTCTTGGATTGTGAAGTTTACCTCTATTCCCATTCTATAAAGGGTACATTCAGGGTGATTCAGTATTGGATCACAACATTTAGAATTTATACAATTTATAATTTTACTGACTTCATAGTACTGACTTCATAGTACTATTGAATAAAATTATGCCATAGAGGTTCAAGAAGTTCTTGTAGTAAGGCAGAAAAAAGTAAATAAAAAGTCACTCCACCACGTTTCCTTTCTGGCACTTCTGAAAAGATGTAGTCAAGTTTTCTAAATTTTGATGGATCAGGGCTTGATTCATAGGAAGCTGAAAGGAAGTCCAGTCTAGATTTAATTTCGCTTTTGACAGGAAGGTACAAGATTCAAACTACCATATGATATTAACCGTATCTTATGAAAGGATTTTGAACTGAAGAAGAAAAAATTCTAAAAGTGTAATGGGAGTTAAACCTCAGGAAAATAAAGATCTAAGTAACATGAATGAAAGGGAATGGTCTGCTAATACTATGCACTGGTGTAGCGAAGTGCTGCAGATGACCACAGACATGTTTTAAAAAGTTATGTTCAGTGCAGCCTTGGGGAATGAATTATGTTGCAACAACAAATTATCTTCAATTTTATCTAACGTATGAGAAAATATAATTACCATATTTGGTAACTGGGAGTTCTGGCGTGGTCAAGACTTTAGGAAGATAATTATAATCCAAAGTTGAAACTAGAAACAAGCAAACAACCCCCAAATAAGTTCACATTGTACATGTGGACATGGTTTTGGCTATATAAGCCTAAGAGTTATTTCATTTTAAAATGGAATGATCAGGCATGACACCATTATGAAGAAATATATCGTCTTGGAAGGATTTTCATCTTTCATATAAAGGGATCCAGGAGATTTGTATGTTTTGTATTCTGGTTGAAAAGTGTCCCTTCATTCTACTTGGTCTTTCAGAGCATTCAATAATATGCTCAGACCTTGTGCATATAGTAATTTCCAGGGTCTGGATTTTGTAAATCCTTTTGAGAAGATTACACTAGATAGATGTAAGAACTTATCTTGTAAAGGATCAGACAGTAGTATATAAAAAAATGTCACTCTACCAAGTTTCCTGTCTGGCACTTCTTCAAGGATGGAGCCAGGTTCTTTAAATTTTGATGGAACAGGGCTTGGTTCATAAGAAACTGAAAGGAAGTCCAGTATAGAATTAGGCTGTAAATTGACAGGGAGCATAGGATTCCAAATACTGTGTGATGCTAATCATATGATAAATGGGTAATTTCAGGAAAATGAACATCAAAAGTAGCACGATAAAAACTATATGGCCTTCTAATATTATCTATCTATGTAATGATGTTCTACACGTGATCTGCGGGCATGTTGTTCCAATTCTGTTCAGTGCACAGACTCGTTATTTCTAAACAACCACCAGGAATGCTTTATCTACTAACAATCAATCCACATATAATTTTATCAAACATATGAGAACATATAATTACCATGTTTGGTAATTGGAAGTTTTGGTGTGGTCAAGACTTTAGGAAGATTTTTATAATCCACAGTTGAAACTGGAAAAAAGCAAAGAACCCCAAGATAAATGTATATACTAGATAAGTTCTAGAGGTAGAAAGAAGAATGTTAAAAAAAAGTCACTCTACCATGTTTCATGTCTTGTACTATGGGCATGATGTAGTTGGTCTCTTTATACTTTGGCGGAACCGGGCTTGTTTTATAAGAATCTGAAAGGAAGTCCAATCCAAAATTAATCTACATTTGACAGCGAAGTACAGGATTCAAAATACCATGTTACTTTTGAAAGGATTTTGAACTGAAGAAGAAAGAATTCTCAAAGGGTAACAAAGTTTAACCTGGGAAAACAAAGATCTAAAGTAGCTTGAAAAAAGTGAATGTTCTCCCAATACTATGTATTTCTAAAGCTCTGCATATTATCTGCAGGGAAGTCTTTCAAAGTTATGTTCAATCAGGAACTCTTTGCTTCGAAGTAGCCACCAAGAGTGCACAATCTACCAATAATCACACTGTCTACTTTTTATCAACCATATGATAACACATAATTACCAGATTTGGTAATTGGAAGATCTGGCGTGCTCAAGACTTTAGGAAGATAATTATCGTCCTCAGTTGAAACTAGAAAAAAGCAAAGAACCCCCAAATAAGTTCACATTGTATACGTGGACGTGGTTTCACCTATGTCAGCCTAAGAGTTATTTTACCTTAAAATGGAATGATCAGGCATGACACTACTACAAAGAAATATATTGCTTGGAAGAATTTTCATCTTTCATGTAGAAGCATCCAGAAAATTTCTGTTTTTAAGGTGCTCTGTCTTCTGGTTGGAAATTGTCCCTTCATTCTACTCATTGTTGTAGTGCTTTGGTAATTCAGTAATAAGCTTAATACTTGTGCATATATTAATTTCCAGAATGTCTGGATTTTGTAAACCCTTTTGATAAGATTACACTAGATAGATGCATTTACTCATGTGATAAAGGAACAGAGAGTAGTACGTTAAAAAAGTCACTCTACCAGGTTTCCTGTCTGGTACTTCTGCAAGGATGGAGCCAGGTTCTTTAAATTTTGATGGAACAGGGCTTGGTTCATAAGAACCTGAAAGGAAGTCCAGTATACAATTAGTCTCTAATCTGACAGGGAGCATAGGATTCCAAATATTGTGTGATGCTAATCATATGAGTAATGGGTAATTTCAGGAAAATGAACATCAAAAGTGGTACGATAAAAACTATATGGCCTTCTAATATTATCTATCTATGTAATGAAGTTCTACACGTGATCTGCGGGCATGTTGTTCCAATTCTGTTCAGTGCACAGACTCGTTATTTTTAAACAACCACCAAGAATGCTTTATCTACTAACAATCAATCCACATATAATTTAATCAAACATATGACAACATATAATTACCAGGTTTGGTAATTGGAAGTTTTGGTGTGGTCAAGACTTTAGGAAGATTTCTATCATCCACAGTTGAAACTGGAAAAAAGCAAAGAACCCCAAGATAAATTTACAGTGTTCACATTCAAGGAGAGGGTTCCACCTATGTACCCCAAGTTGCCAACGAGCCCTTCTATCTTGAGATGAATTGTTATACATGGTCCTACAATTAACTAACATATCGCCTTGGAGGAATTTTAAACCTCAGTGGAGGCCCATCAGAGAAGCTTTGGTGTGCCTGGTCTGATGTCTTCAGGATTGAATGTCTACTTCACTTCCTTTTTGTACAGTTTTGTACAGAATATATTTAGAATATATTTAGGAAGTCTGGAGTTCATGTTTCTTTCAGAAATGAATATACTAGATAAGTTATAGAGGTAGAAAGGAGAATGTTAAAAAAGTCACTCTACCATGTTTCACGTCTGGTACTATGGGCATGATGTAGTCGGTCTCTTTATACTTTGGCGGAACCGGGCTTGTTTCATAAGAATCTGAAAGGAAGTCCAGTCCAAAATTAATCTACATTTGACAGCGAAGTACAGGATTCAAAATACCATCTTACTTTTGAAAGGATTTTGAACTGAAGAAGAAAGAATTCTCAAAGGGTAACAAAGTTTAACCTGGGAAAACAAAGATCTAAAGTAGCTTGAAAAAAGTGAATGTTCTCCCAATACTATGTATTTCTAAAGCTCTGCATATTATCTGCAGGCAAGTCTTTCGAAGTTATGTTCAATCAGAAACCCTTTGCTTCGAAGTAGCCACCAAGAGTGCACGATCTACCGATAATCACACTGTCTACATTTTTATCAACCATATGATAACACATAATTACCAGATTTGGTAATTGGAAGATCTGGCGTGCTCAAGACTTTAGGAAGATAATTATCGTCCTCAGTTGAAACTAGAAAAAGCAAAGAACCCCCAAATAAGTTCACATTGTACATGTGGACATGGTTTCACCTATGTCAGCCTAAGAGTTATTTTATCTTAAAATGGGATGATCAGGCATGACACTACAACACAGAAATATATTGCTTGGAAGAATTTCTTGTAGAGGGATGCAGGAATTTTTGTTTTTATGGGGCTCTATCTTCCGGTTGGAAAGTGTCCCTTCATTCTACTCGTTGTTGTAGTGCATTCGTAATTCAGTAATATGCTTAATACTTGTGCATATATTAATTTCCAGAATGTCTGGATTTTGTAAACCCTTTTGATAAGATTAAACTTGGTAGATGTAAGAAGTCATGCTGTAAAGGAACAGAGAGTAGTACGTAAAAAAGTCACTCTACCAGGTTTCCTGTCTGGTACTTCTGCAAGGATGGAGCCAGGTTCTTTAAATTTTGATGGAACAGGGCTTGGTTCATAAGAAACTGAAAGGAAGTCCAGTATAGTATTAGTCTTTAAATTGACAGGGAGCATAGGATTCCAAATACTGTGTGATGCTAATCATATGAGAAATGGGTTATTTTAGGAAAATGAACCTCAAAAGTAGCACGATAAAAACTATATGGCCTTCTAATATTATCCATCTATGTAATGAAGTTCTACACGTGATCTGCGGGCATGTTGTTCCAATTCTGTTCAGTGCACAGACTCGTTATTTTTAAACAACCACCAGGAATGCTTTATCTACTAACAATCAATCCACATATAATTTAATCAACATATGACAACATATAATTACCAGGTTTGGTAATTGGAAGTTTTGGTGTGGTCAAGACTTTAGGAAGATTTCTATCATCCACAGTTGAAACTGGAAAAAAGCAAAGAACCCCAAGATAAATTTACAGTGTTCACATTCAAGGAGAGGGTTCCACCTATGTACCCCAAGTTGCCAACGAGCCCTTCTATCTTGAGATGAATTGTTATACATGGTCCTACAATTAACTAACATATCGCCTTGGAGGAATTTTAAACCTCAGTGGAGGCCCATCAGAGAAGCTTTGGTGTGCCTGGTCTGATGTCTTCAGGATTGAATGTCTACTTCACTTCCTTTTTGTACAGTTTTGTACAGAATATATTTAGAATATATTTAGGAAGTCTGGAGTTCATGTTTCTTTCAGAAATGAATATACTAGATAAGTTCTAGAGGTAGAAAGAAGAATGTTAAAAAAGTCACTCTACCATGTTTCACGTCTGGTACTATGGGCATGATGTAGTCGGTCTCTTTATACTTTGGCGGAACCGGGCTTGTTTCATAAGAATCTGAAAGGAAGTCCAGTCCAAAATTAATCTACATTTGACAGCGAAGTACAGGATTCAAAATACCATCTTACTTTTGAAAGGATTTTGAACTGAAGAAGAAAGGGTAGCAAAGTTTAACCTGGGAAAACAAAGATCTAAAGTAGCTTCAAAAAGTGAATGTTCTCCCAATACTATGTATTTCTAAAGCTCTGCATATTATCTGCAGGCAAGTCTTTAAGTTATGTTCAATCAGAAACCCTTTGCTTAAGTAGCCACCAAGAGTGCACGATCTACCGATAATCACACTGTCTACATTTTTATCAACCATATGATAACACATAATTACCAGATTTGGTAATTGGAAGATCTGGCGTGCTCAAGACTTTAGGAAGATAATTATCGTCCTCAGTTGAAACTAGAAAAAGCAAAGAACCCCAAATAAGTTCACATTGTACATGTGGACATGGTTTCACCTATGTCAGCCTAAGAGTTATTTTATCTTAAAATGGGATGATCAGGCATGACACTACAACACAGAAATATATTGCTTGGAAGAATTTCTTGTAGAGGATGCAGGAATTTTTGTTTTTACGGGCTCTATCTTCCGGTTGGAAAGTGTCCCTTCATTCTACTCCTTGTTGTAGTGCATTCGTAATTCAGTAATATGCTTAATACTTGTGCATATATTAATTTCCAGAATGTCTGGATTTTGTAAACCCTTTTGATAAGATTAAACTTGGTAGATGTAAGAAGTCATGCTGTAAAGGAGCAGAGAGTAGTACGTAAAAAAAGTCACTCTACCAGGTTTCCTGTCTGGTACTTCTGCAAGGATGGAGCCAGGTTCTTTAAATTTTGATGGAACAGGGCTTGGTTCATAAGAAACTGAAAGGAAGTCCAGTATAGTATTAGTCTTTAAATTGACAGGGAGCATAGGATTCCAAATACTGTGTGATGCTAATCATATGAGAAATGGGTTATTTTAGGAAAATGAACCTCAAAAGTAGCACGATAAAAACTATATGGCCTTCTAATATTATCCATCTATGTAATGAAGTTCTACACGTGATCTGCGGGCATGTTGTTCCAATTCTGTTCAGTGCACAGACTCGTTATTTTTAAACAACCACCAGGAATGCTTTATCTACTAACAATCAATCCACATATAATTTATTCAAACGCATGACAACAAATAATTACCAGGTTTGGTAATTGGAAGTTTTGGTGTGGTCAAGACTTTAGGAAGATTTCTATCATCCACAGTTGAAACTGGAAAAAAGCAAAGAACCCCAAGATAAATTTACAGTGTTCACATTCAAGGAGAGGGTTCCACCTATGTACCCCAAGTTGCAAATGAGCCCTTCTATCTTGAGATGAATTGTTATACATGGTCTTACAATTAACTAACATATCGCCTTGGAGGAATTTTAAACCTCAGTGGAGGCCCATCAGAGAAGCTTTGGTGTGCCTGGTCTGATGTCTTCAGGATTGAGTGTCTACTTCACTTCCTTTTTGTACAGTTTTGTACAGAATATATTTAGAATATATTTAGGAAGTCTGGAGTTCATGTTTCTTTCAGAAATGAATATACTAGATAAGTTCTAGAGGTAGAAAGAAGAATGTTAAAAAAAGTCACTCTACCATGTTTCACGTCTGGTACTATGGGCATGATGTAGTCGGTCTCTTTATACTTTGGCGGAACCGGGCTTGTTTCATAAGAATCTGAAAGGAAGTCCAGTCCAAAATTAATCTACATTTGACAGCGAAGTACAGGATTCAAAATACCATGTTACTTTTGAAAGGATTTTGAACTGAAGAAGAAAGAATTCTCAAAGGGTAGCAAAGTTTAACCTGGGAAAACAAAGATCTAAAGTAGCTTGAAAAAAGTGAATGTTCTCCCAATACTATGTATTTCTAAAGCTCTGCATATTATCTGCAGGCAAGTCTTTCGAAGTTATGTTCAATCAGAAACCCTTTGCTTCGAAGTAGCCACCAAGAGTGCACGATCTACCGATAATCACACTGTCTACATTTTTATCAACCATATGATAACACATAATTACCAGATTTGGTAATTGGAAGATCTGGCGTGCTCAAGACTTTAGGAAGATAATTATCGTCCTCAGTTGAAACTAGAAAAAAGCAAAGAACCCCCAAATAAGTTCACATTGTACATGTGGATATGGTTTCACCTATGTCAGCCTAAGAGTTATTTTATCTTAAAATGGGATGATCAGGCATGACACTACAACACAGAAATATATTGCTTGGAAGAATTTCTTGTAGAGGGATGCAGGATTTTTTTGTTTTTACGGGGCTCTATCTTCCGGTTGGAAAGTGTCCCTTCATTCTACTCGTTGTTGTAGTGCATTCGTAATTCAGTAATATGCTTAATACTTGTGCATATATTAATTTCCAGAATGTCTGGATTTTGTAAACCCTTTTGATAAGATTAAACTTGGTAGATGTAAGAAGTCATGCTGTAAAGGAGCAGAGAGTAGTACGTAAAAAAAGTCACTCTACCAGGTTTCCTGTCTGGTACTTCTGCAAGGATGGAGCCAGGTTCTTTAAATTTTGATGGAACAGGGCTTGGTTCATAAGAAACTGAAAGGAAGTCCAGTATAGTATTAGTCTTTAAATTGACAGGGAGCATAGGATTCCAAATACTGTGTGATGCTAATCATATGAGAAATGGGTTATTTTAGGAAAATGAACCTCAAAAGTAGCACGATAAAAACTATATGGCCTTCTAATATTATCCATCTATGTAATGAAGTTCTACACGTGATCTGCGGGCATGTTGTTCCAATTCTGTTCAGTGCACAGACTCGTTATTTTTAAACAACCACCAGGAATGCTTTATCTACTAACAATCAATCCACATATAATTTAATCAACATATGACAACATATAATTACCAGGTTTGGTAATTGGAAGTTTTGGTGTGGTCAAGACTTTAGGAAGATTTCTATCATCCACAGTTGAAACTGGAAAAAAAGCAAAGAACCCCAAGATAAATTTACAGTGTTCACATTCAAGGAGAGGGTTCCACCTATGTAACCCAAGTTGCCAACGAGCCCTTCTATCTTGAGATGAATTGTTATACATGGTCCTACAATTAACTAACATATCGCCTTGGAGGAATTTTAAACCTCAGTGGAGGCCCATCAGAGAAGCTTTGGTGTGCCTGGTCTGATGTCTTCAGGATTGAATGTCTACTTCACTTCCTTTTTGTACAGTTTTGTACAGAATATATTTAGAATATATTTAGGAAGTCTGGAGTTCATGTTTCTTTCAGAAATGAATATACTAGATAAGTTCTAGAGGTAGAAAGAAGAATGTTAAAAAAAGTCACTCTACCATGTTTCACGTCTGGTACTATGGGCATGATGTAGTCGGTCTCTTTATACTTTAGGGAACCGGGCTTGTTTCATAAGAATCTGAAAGGAAGTCCAGTCCAAAATTAATCTACATTTGACAGCGAAGTACAGGATTCAAAATACCATCTTACTTTTGAAAGGATTTTGAACTGAAGAAGAAAGGGTAGCAAAGTTTAACCTGGGAAAACAAAGATCTAAAGTAGCTTCAAAAAAGTGAATGTTCTCCCAATACTATGTATTTCTAAAGCTCTGCATATTATCTGCAGGCAAGTCTTTCGAAGTTATGTTCAATCAGAAACCCTTTGCTTCGAAGTAGCCACCAAGAGTGCACGATCTACCGATAATCACACTGTCTACATTTTTATCAACCATATGATAACACATAATTACCAGATTTGGTAATTGGAAGATCTGGCGTGCTCAAGACTTTAGGAAGATAATTATCGTCCTCAGTTGAAACTAGAAAAAAGCAAAGAACCCCCAAATAAGTTCACATTGTACATGTGGACATGGTTTCACCTATGTCAGCCTAAGAGTTATATTATCTTAAAATGGGATGATCAGGCATGACACTACAACACAGAAATATATTGCTTGGAAGAATTTCTTGTAGAGGGATGCAGGAATTTTTTGTTTTTACGGGGCTCTATCTTCCGGTTGGAAAGTGTCCCTTCATTCTACTCCTTGTTGTAGTGCATTCGTAATTCAGTAATATGCTTAATACTTGTGCATATATTAATTTCCAGAATGTCTAGATTTTGTAAACCCTTTTGATAAGATTAAACTTGGTAGATGTAAGAAGTCATGCTGTAAAGGAACAGAGAGTAGTACGTAAAAAAGTCACTCTACCAGGTTTCCTGTCTGGCACTTCTGCAAGGATGGAGCCAGGTTCTTTAAATTTTGATGGAACAGGGCTTGGTTCATAAGAAACTGAAAGGAAGTCCAGTATAGTATTAGTCTTTAAATTGACAGGGAGCATAGGATTCCAAATACTGTGTGATGCTAATCATATGAGAAACCGGTTATTTTAGGAAAATGAACCTCAAAAGTAGCACGATAAAAACTATATGGCCTTCTAATATTATCCATCTATGTAATGAAGTTCTACACGTGATCTGCGGGCATGTTGTTCCAATTCTGTTCAGTGCACAGACTCGTTATTTTTAAACAACCACCAGGAATGCTTTATCTACTAACAATCAATCCACATATAATTTAATCAACATATGACAACATATAATTACCAGGTTTGGTAATTGGAAGTTTTGGTGTGGTCAAGACTTTAGGAAGATTTCTATCATCCACAGTTGAAACTGGAAAAAAAGCAAAGAACCCCAAGATAAATTTACAGTGTTCACATTCAAGGAGAGGGTTCCACCTATGTACCCCAAGTTGCCAACGAGCCCTTCTATCTTGAGATGAATTGTTATACATGGTCCTACAATTAACTAACATATCGCCTTGGAGGAATTTTAAACCTCAGTGGAGGCCCATCAGAGAAGCTTTGGTGTGCCTGGTCTGATGTCTTCAGGATTGAATGTCTACTTCACTTCCTTTTTGTACAGTTTTGTACAGAATATATTTAGAATATATTTAGGAAGTCTGGAGTTCATGTTTCTTTCAGAAATGAATATACTAGATAAGTTCTAGAGGTAGAAAGAAGAATGTTAAAAAAGTCACTCTACCATGTTTCACGTCTGGTACTATGGGCATGATGTAGTCGGTCTCTTTATACTTTGGCGGAACCGGGCTTGTTTCATAAGAATCTGAAAGGAAGTCCAGTCCAAAATTAATCTACATTTGACAGCGAAGTACAGGATTCAAAATACCATCTTACTTTTGAAAGGATTTTGAACTGAAGAAGAAAGGGTAGCAAAGTTTAACCTGGGAAAACAAAGATCTAAAGTAGCTTCAAAAAGTGAATGTTCTCCCAATACTATGTATTTCTAAAGCTCTGCATATTATCTGCAGGCAAGTCTTTTGAAGTTATGTTCAATCAGAAACCCTTTGCTTCGAAGTAGCCACCAAGAGTGCACGATCTACCGATAATCACACTGTCTACATTTTTATCAACCATATGATAACACATAATTACCAGATTTGGTAATTGGAAGATCTGGCGTGCTCAAGACTTTAGGAAGATAATTATCGTCCTCAGTTGAAACTAGAAAAAGCAAAGAACCCCAAATAAGTTCACATTGTACATGTGGACATGGTTTCACCTATGTCAGCCTAAGAGTTATATTATCTTAAAATGGGATGATCAGGCATGACACTACAACACAGAAATATATTGCTTGGAAGAATTTCTTGTAGAGGGATGCAGGAATTTTTTGTTTTACGGGGCTCTATCTTCCGGTTGGAAAGTGTCCCTTCATTCTACTCCTTGTTGTAGTGCATTCAGTAATTCAGTAATATGCTTAATACTTGTGCATATATTAATTTCCAGAATGTCTAGATTTTGTAAACCCTTTTGATAAGATTAAACTTGGTAGATGTAAGAAGTCATGCTGTAAAGGAACAGAGAGTAGTACGTAAAAAAGTCACTCTACCAGGTTTCCTGTCTGGCACTTCTGCAAGGATGGAGCCAGGTTCTTTAAATTTTGATGGAACAGGGCTTGGTTCATAAGAAACTGAAAGGAAGTCCAGTATAGTATTAGTCTTTAAATTGACAGGGAGCATAGGATTCCAAATACTGTGTGATGCTAATCATATGAGAAACCGGTTATTTTAGGAAAATGAACCTCAAAAGTAGCACGATAAAAACTATATGGCCTTCTAATATTATCCATCTATGTAATGAAGTTCTACACGTGATCTGCGGGCATGTTGTTCCAATTCTGTTCAGTGCACAGACTCGTTATTTTTAAACAACCACCAGGAATGCTTTATCTACTAACAATCAATCCACATATAATTTAATCAACATATGACAACATATAATTACCAGGTTTGGTAATTGGAAGTTTTGGTGTGGTCAAGACTTTAGGAAGATTTCTATCATCCACAGTTGAAACTGGAAAAAAGCAAAGAACCCCAAGATAAATTTACAGTGTTCACATTCAAGGAGAGGGTTCCACCTATGTACCCCAAGTTGCCAACGAGCCCTTCTATCTTGAGATGAATTGTTATACATGGTCCTACAATTAACTAACATATCGCCTTGGAGGAATTTTAAACCTCAGTGGAGGCCCATCAGAGAAGCTTTGGTGTGCCTGGTCTGATGTCTTCAGGATTGAATGTCTACTTCACTTCCTTTTTGTACAGTTTTGTACAGAATATATTTAGAATATATTTAGGAAGTCTGGAGTTCATGTTTCTTTCAGAAATGAATATACTAGATAAGTTCTAGAGGTAGAAAGAAGAATGTTAAAAAAGTCACTCTACCATGTTTCACGTCTGGTACTATGGGCATGATGTAGTCGGTCTCTTTATACTTTGGCGGAACCGGGCTTGTTTCATAAGAATCTGAAAGGAAGTCCAGTCCAAAATTAATCTACATTTGACAGCGAAGTACAGGATTCAAAATACCATCTTACTTTTGAAAGGATTTTGAACTGAAGAAGAAGAAGGGTAGCAAAGTTTAACCTGGGAAAACAAAGATCTAAAGTAGCTTCAAAAAGTGAATGTTCTCCCAATACTATGTATTTCTAAAGCTCTGCATATTATCTGCAGGCAAGTCTTTTGAAGTTATGTTCAATCAGAAACCCTTTGCTTGAAGTAGCCACCAAGAGTGCACGATCTACCGATAATCACACTGTCTACATTTTTATCAACCATATGATAACACATAATTACCAGATTTGGTAATTGGAAGATCTGGCGTGCTCAAGACTTTAGGAAGATAATTATCGTCCTCAGTTGAAACTAGAAAAAAGCAAAGAACCCCCAAATAAGTTCACATTGTACATGTGGACATGGTTTCACCTATGTCAGCCTAAGAGTTATATTATCTTAAAATGGGATGATCAGGCATGACACTACAACACAGAAATATATTGCTTGGAAGAATTTCTTGTAGAGGGATGCAGGAATTTTTGTTTTTACGGGGCTCTATCTTCCGGTTGGAAAGTGTCCCTTCATTCTACTCCTTGTTGTAGTGCATTCGTAATTCAGTAATATGCTTAATACTTGTGCATATATTAATTTCCAGAATGTCTAGATTTTGTAAACCCTTTTGATAAGATTAAACTTGGTAGATGTAAGAAGTCATGCTGTAAAGGAACAGAGAGTAGTACGTAAAAAAGTCACTCTACCAGGTTTCCTGTCTGGCACTTCTGCAAGGATGGAGCCAGGTTCTTTAAATTTTGATGGAACAGGGCTTGGTTCATAAGAAACTGAAAGGAAGTCCAGTATAGTATTAGTCTTTAAATTGACAGGGAGCATAGGATTCCAAATACTGTGTGATGCTAATCATATGAGAAACCGGTTATTTTAGGAAAATGAACCTCAAAAGTAGCACGATAAAAACTATATGGCCTTCTAATATTATCCATCTATGTAATGAAGTTCTACACGTGATCTGCGGGCATGTTGTTCCAATTCTGTTCAGTGCACAGACTCGTTATTTTTAAACAACCACCAGGAATGCTTTATCTACTAACAATCAATCCACATATAATTTAATCAACATATGACAACATATAATTACCAGGTTTGGTAATTGGAAGTTTTGGTGTGGTCAAGACTTTAGGAAGATTTCTATCATCCACAGTTGAAACTGGAAAAAAGCAAAGAACCCCAAGATAAATTTACAGTGTTCACATTCAAGGAGAGGGTTCCACCTATGTACCCCAAGTTGCCAACGAGCCCTTCTATCTTGAGATGAATTGTTATACATGGTCCTACAATTAACTAACATATCGCCTTGGAGGAATTTTAAACCTCAGTGGAGGCCCATCAGAGAAGCTTTGGTGTGCCTGGTCTGATGTCTTCAGGATTGAATGTCTACTTCACTTCCTTTTTGTACAGTTTTGTACAGAATATATTTAGAATATATTTAGGAAGTCTGGAGTTCATGTTTCTTTCAGAAATGAATATACTAGATAAGTTCTAGAGGTAGAAAGAAGAATGTTAAAAAAGTCACTCTACCATGTTTCACGTCTGGTACTATGGGCATGATGTAGTCGGTCTCTTTATACTTTGGCGGAACCGGGCTTGTTTCATAAGAATCTGAAAGGAAGTCCAGTCCAAAATTAATCTACATTTGACAGCGAAGTACAGGATTCAAAATACCATCTTACTTTTGAAAGGATTTTGAACTGAAGAAGAAAGGGTAGCAAAGTTTAACCTGGGAAAACAAAGATCTAAAGTAGCTTCAAAAAGTGAATGTTCTCCCAATACTATGTATTTCTAAAGCTCTGCATATTATCTGCAGGCAAGTCTTTTGAAGTTATGTTCAATCAGAAACCCTTTGCTTCGAAGTAGCCACCAAGAGTGCACGATCTACCGATAATCACACTGTCTACATTTTTATCAACCATATGATAACACATAATTACCAGATTTGGTAATTGGAAGATCTGGCGTGCTCAAGACTTTAGGAAGATAATTATCGTCCTCAGTTGAAACTAGAAAAAAGAAAAGAACCCCCAAATAAGTTCACATTGTACATGTGGACATGGTTTCACCTATGTCAGCCTAAGAGTTATATTATCTTAAAATGGGATGATCAGGCATGACACTACAACACAGAAATATATTGCTTGGAAGAATTTCTTGTAGAGGGATGCAGGAATTTTTTGTTTTTACGGGGCTCTATCTTCCAGTTGGAAAGTGTCCCTTCATTCTACTCCTTGTTGTAGTGCATTCGTAATTCAGTAATATGCTTAATACTTGTGCATATATTAATTTCCAGAATGTCTGGATTTTGTAAACCCTTTTGATAAGATTAAACTTGGTAGATGTAAGAAGTCATGCTGTAAAGGAACAGAGAGTAGTACGTAAAAAAAGTCACTCTACCAGGTTTCCTGTCTGGCACTTCTGCAAGGATGGAGCCAGGTTCTTTAAATTTTGATGGAACAGGGCTTGGTTCATAAGAAACTGAAAGGAAGTCCAGTATAGTATTAGTCTTTAAATTGACAGGGAGCATAGGATTCCAAATACTGTGTGATGCTAATCATATGAGAAACCGGTTATTTTAGGAAAATGAACCTCAAAAGTAGCACGATAAAAACTATATGGCCTTCTAATATTATCCATCTATGTAATGAAGTTCTACACGTGATCTGCGGGCATGTTGTTCCAATTCTGTTCAGTGCACAGACTCGTTATTTTTAAACAACCACCAGGAATGCTTTATCTACTAACAATCAATCCACATATAATTTAATCAACATATGACAACATATAATTACCAGGTTTGGTAATTGGAAGTTTTGGTGTGGTCAAGACTTTAGGAAGATTTCTATCATCCACAGTTGAAACTGGAAAAAAAGCAAAGAACCCCAAGATAAATTTACAGTGTTCACATTCAAGGAGAGGGTTCCACCTATGTACCCCAAGTTGCCAACGAGCCCTTCTATCTTGAGATGAATTGTTATACATGGTCCTACAATTAACTAACATATCGCCTTGGAGGAATTTTAAACCTCAGTGGAGGCCCATCAGAGAAGCTTTGGTGTGCCTGGTCTGATGTCTTCAGGATTGAATGTCTACTTCACTTCCTTTTTGTACAGTTTTGTACAGAATATATTTAGAATATATTTAGGAAGTCTGGAGTTCATGTTTCTTTCAGAAATGAATATACTAGATAAGTTCTAGAGGTAGAAAGAAGAATGTTAAAAAAGTCACTCTACCATGTTTCACGTCTGGTACTATGGGCATGATGTAGTCGGTCTCTTTATACTTTGGCGGAACCGGGCTTGTTTCATAAGAATCTGAAAGGAAGTCCAGTCCAAAATTAATCTACATTTGACAGCGAAGTACAGGATTCAAAATACCATCTTACTTTTGAAAGGATTTTGAACTGAAGAAGAAAGGGTAGCAAAGTTTAACCTGGGAAAACAAAGATCTAAAGTAGCTTCAAAAAGTGAATGTTCTCCCAATACTATGTATTTCTAAAGCTCTGCATATTATCTGCAGGCAAGTCTTTCGAAGTTATGTTCAATCAGAAACCCTTTGCTTCGAAGTAGCCACCAAGAGTGCACGATCTACCGATAATCACACTGTCTACATTTTTATCAACCATATGATAACACATAATTACCAGATTTGGTAATTGGAAGATCTGGCGTGCTCAAGACTTTAGGAAGATAATTATCGTCCTCAGTTGAAACTAGAAAAAGAAAAGAACCCCCAAATAAGTTCACATTGTACATGTGGACATGGTTTCACCTATGTCAGCCTAAGAGTTATATTATCTTAAAATGGGATGATCAGGCATGACACTACAACACAGAAATATATTGCTTGGAAGAATTTCTTGTAGAGGGATGCAGGAATTTTTTGTTTTTACGGGGCTCTATCTTCCGGTTGGAAAGTGTCCCTTCATTCTACTCCTTGTTGTAGTGCATTCGTAATTCAGTAATATGCTTAATACTTGTGCATATATTAATTTCCAGAATGTCTGGATTTTGTAAACCCTTTTGATAAGATTAAACTTGGTAGATGTAAGAAGTCATGCTGTAAAGGAACAGAGAGTAGTACGTAAAAAAAGTCACTCTACCAGGTTTCCTGTCTGGCACTTCTGCAAGGATGGAGCCAGGTTCTTTAAATTTTGATGGAACAGGGCTTGGTTCATAAGAAACTGAAAGGAAGTCCAGTATAGTATTAGTCTTTAAATTGACAGGGAGCATAGGATTCCAAATACTGTGTGATGCTAATCATATGAGAAATGGGCTATTTTAGGAAAATGAACATCAAAAGTAGCACGATAAAAACTGTATGGCCGCCTAATATTATCCATCTATGTAATGAAGTTCTACACGTGATCTGCGGGCATGTTGTTCCAATTCTGTTCAGTGCACAGACTCGTTATTGTTAAATAACCACCAGGAATGCTTTATCTACTAACAATCAATCCACATATAATTTAATCAAACATATGACAACATATAATTACCAGGTTTGGTAATTGGAAGTTTGGGCGTGCTCAAGACTTTAGGAAGATAATTATCGTCCTCAGTTGAAACTAGAAAAAAGCAAAGAACCCCCAAATAAGTTCACATTGTACATGTGGACATGGTTTCACCTATGTAAGCCTAAGAGTTATTTTATCTTAAAATGGGAAGATCAGACATGACACTACAACACAGAAATATATTGCTTGGAAGAATTTCTTGTAGAGGGATGCAGGAATTTTTTGTTTTTACAGGGCTCTATCTTCTGGTTGGAAAGTGTCCCTTCATTCTACTCGTTGTTGTAGTGCTTTGGTAATTCAGTAATATGCTTAATACTTGTGCATAGATTAATTTCCAGAATGTCTGGATTTTATAAACCCTTTTGATAAGATTACACTAGATAGATACGTTTACTCATGTGATAAAGGAACAGAGAGTAGTACGTAAAAAAAGTCACTCTACCAGGTTTCCTGTCTGGTACTTCTGCAAGGATGGAGCCAAGTTCTTTAAATTTTGATGGAACAGGGCTTGGTTCATAAGAAACTGAAAGGAAGTCCAGTATAGTATTAGTCTTTAAATTGACAGGGAGCATAGGATTCCAAATACTGTGTGATGCTAATCATATGAGAAACGGGTTATTTTAGGAAAATGAACCTCAAAAGTAGCACGATAAAAACTATATGGCCGCCTAATATTATCCATCTATGTAATGAAGTTCTACACGTGAAATGCGGGCATTTTGTTCCAATTCTGTTCAGTGCACAGACTCATTATTGTTAAACAACCACCAGGAATGCTTTATCTACTAACAATCAATCCACATATAATTTAATCAAACATATGACAACATATAATTACCAGGTTTGGTAATTGGAAGTTTTGGTGTGGTCAAGACTTTAGGAAGATTTCTATCATCCACAGTTGAAACTGGAAAAAAGCAAAGAACCCCAAGATAAATTTACAGTGTCCACATTCAAGGAGAGGGTTCCACCTATGTACCCCAAGTTGCCAACGAGCCCTTCTTTTTTGAGATGGATTGTTATACATGGTCCTACAATTAACTAACATATCGCCTTAGAGGAATCTTAAACCTCAGTGGAGGACCATCAGAGAAGCTTTGGTGTGCCTGGTCTGATGTCTTCAGGATTGAATGTCTACTTCACTTCCTTTTTGTACAGTTTTGTACAGAATATATTTAGAATATATTTAGGAAGTCTGGAGTTCATGTTTCTTTCAGAAATGAATATACTAGATAAGTTCTAGAGGTAGAAAGAAGGATGTTAAAAAAAAGTCACTCTACCATGTTTCATGTCTGGTACTGTGGGCATGATGTAGTCGGTCTCTTTATACTGTGGCGGAACCCGGCTTGTTTTAAAAGAATCTGAAAGGAAGTCCAGTCCAAAATTAATCTACATTTGACAGCGAAGTACAGGATTCAAAATACCATGTTACTTTTGAAAGGATTTTGAACTGAAGTAGAAAGAATTCTCAAAGGGTAACTAAGTTTAACCTGGGAAAACAAAGATCTAAAGTAGCTTGAAAAAAGTGAATGTTCTCCCAATACTATCTATTTCTAAAGCTCTGCATATTATCTGCAGGGAAGTCTTTCGAAGTTATGTTCAATCAGAAACCCTTTGCTTCGAAGTAGCCACCAAGAGTGCACGATCTACTGATAATCACACTGTCTACATTTTTATCAGCCATATGATAACACATAATTACCAGATTTGGTAATTGGAAGATCTGGCGTGCTCAAGACTTTAGGAAGATAATTATCATCCTCAGTTGAAACTAGAAAAAAGAAAAGAACCCCCAAATAAGTTCACATTGTACATGTGGATATGGTTTCACCTATGTCAGCCTAAGAGTTGTTTTATCTTAAAATGGGATGATCAGGCATGACACTACAACACAGAAATATATTGCTTGGAAGAATTTCTTGTAGAGCAGGGATCCCCAACCTTTTCGACGCCGCGGCCCGGTTCCGGCGTCAGCTGGGCGCCGCGCCCGGTTCCGGCGTCAGCTGGGCGCCGCCATCTTTTGACGAAAAATCACTTCCGGTGGCGTCACGAAGTGATTTTTCATCAAAAATGGCGGCGCTAGCGCTTCTGGTGAGCTTTTCGGTAGAAATGGCTTTCTACCCGGAAAAGCTCACCAGCGCTGGCGCCGCCATCTTTTTGACGAAAAATTGCTTTTTTACCAAAAAGATGGCGGCGCCCAGCAACCAGCGGCCCGGTAAGGCTTGTTCCGCGGCCCGGTACCGGTCCGCGGACCGGCGGTTGGGGACCCCTGTTGTAGAGGGATGCAGGAATTTTTTGTTTTTACGGGGCTCTATCTTCCGGTTGGAAAGTGTCCCTTCATTCTACTCGTTGTTGTAGTGCATTCGTAATTCAGTAATATGCTTAATACTTGTGCATATATTAATTTCCAGAATGTCTGGATTTTGTAAACCCTTTTGATAAGATTAAACTTGGTAGATGTAAGAAGTCATGCTGTAAAGGAACAGAGAGTAGTACGTAAAAATAGTCACTCTACCAGGTTTCCTGTCTGGTACTTCTGCAAGGATGGAGCCAGGTTCTTTAAATTTTGGTGGAACAGGGCTTGGTTCATAAGAAACTGAAAGGAAGTCCAGTATAGTATTAGTCTTTAAATTGACAGGGAGCATAGGATTCCAAATACTGTGTGATGCTAATCATATGAGAAACGGGTTATTTTAGGAAAATGAACCTCAAAAGTAGCACGATAAAAACTATATGGCCGCCTAATATTATCCATCTATATAATGAAGTTCTACACGTGATCTGCGGGCATGTTGTTCCAATTCTGTTCAGTGCACAGACTCGTTATTTTTAAACAACCACCAGGAATGCTTTATCTACTAACAATCAATCCACACATAATTTAATCAAACATATGACAACATATAATTACCAGGTTTGGTAATTGGAAGTTTTGGTGTGGTCAAGACTTTAGGAAGATTTCTATCATCCACAGTTGAAACTGGAAAAAAGCAAAGAACCCCAAGGTAAATTTACAGTGTCCACATTCAAGGAGAGGGTTCCACCTGTGTACCCCAAGTTGCCAACGAGCCCTTCTATCTTGAGATGAATTGTTATACATGGTCCTACAATTAACTAACATATCGCCTTGGAGGAATTTTAAACCTCAGTGGAGGCCCATCAGAGAAGCTTTGGTGTGCCAGGTCTGATGTCTTCAACATTGAATGTCTACTTCACTTCCTTTTTGTACAATTTTGTACAGAATATATTTAGAATATATTTAGGAAGTCTGGAGTTCATGATTCTTTCAGAAATGAATATACTAGATAAGTTCTAGAGGTAGAAAGAAGGATGTTAAAAAAAAGTCACTCTACCATGTTTCACGTCTGGTACTTTGGGCATGATGTAGTCGGTCTCTTTATACTGTGGCGGAACCCGGCTTGTTTTAAAAGAATCTGAAAGGAAGTCCAGTCCAAAATTAATCTACATTTGACAGCGAAGTACAGGATTCAAAATACCATCTTACTTTTGAAAGGATTTTGAACTGAAGTAGAAAGAATTCTCAAAGGGTAACTAAGTTTAACCTGGGAAAACAAAGATCTAAAGTAGCTTGAAAAAAGTGAATATTCTCCCAATATTATGCATTTCTAAAGCTCTGCATATTATCTGCAGGCAAGTCTTTCGAAGTTATGTTCAATCAGAAACCCTTTGCTTTGAAGTAGCCAGCAAGAGTGCACGATCTACTGATAATCACACTGTCTACATTTTTATCAACCATATGATAACACATAATTACCAGATTTGGTAATTGGAAGATCTGGCGTGCTCAAGACTTTAGGAAGATAATTATCGTCCTCCGTTGAAACTAGAAAAAAGCAAAGAACCCCCAAATAAGTTCACATTGTACATGTGGATATGGTTTCACCTATGTCAGCCTAAGAGTTGTTTTATCTTAAAATGGGTTGATCAGGCATGACACTACAACACAGAAATATATTGCTTGGAAGAATTTCTTGTAGAGGGATGCAGGAATTTTTTGTTTTTACGGGGCTCTATCTTCCGGTTGGAAAGTGTCCCTTCATTCTACTCCTTGTTGTAGTGCATTCGTAATTCAGTAATATGCTTAATACTTGTGCATATATTAATTTCCAGAATGTCTAGATTTTGTAAACCCTTTTGATAAGATTAAACTTGGTAGATGTAAGAAGTCATGCTGTAAAGGAACAGAGAGTAGTACGTAAAAAAAGTCACTCTACCAGGTTTCCTGTCTGGTACTTCTGCAAGGATGGAGCCAGGTTCTTTAAATTTTGGTGGAACAGGGCTTGGTTCATAAGAAACTGAAAGGAAGTCCAGTATAGTATTAGTCTTTAAATTGACAGGGAGCATAGGATTCCAAATACTGTGTGATGCTAATCATATGAGAAACGGGTTATTTTAGGAAAATGAACCTCAAAAGTAGCACGATAAAAACTATATGGCCGCCTAATATTATCCATCTATGTAATGAAGTTCTACACGTGATCTGCGGGCATGTTGTTCCAATTCTGTTCAGTGCACAGACTCGTTATTTTTAAACAACCACCAGGAATGCTTTATCTACTAACAATCAATCCACACATAATTTAATCAACATATGACAACATATAATTACCAGGTTTGGTAATTGGAAGTTTTGGTGTGGTCAAGACTTTAGGAGGATTTATATCATCCACAGTTGAAACTGGAAAAAAGCAAAGAACCCCAAGATAAATTTACAGTGTTCACATTCAAGGAGAGGGTTCCACCTATGTACCCCAAGTTGCCAACGAGCCCTTCTATCTTGAGATGAATTGTTATACATGGTCAATTAACTAACATATCGCCTTAGAGGAATCTTAAACCTCAGTGGAGGCCCATCAGAGAAGCTTTGGTGTGCCTGGTCTGATGTCTTCAGGATTGAATGTCTACTTCACTTCCTTTTTGTACAGTTTTGTACAGAATATATTTAGAATATATTTAGGAAGTCTGGAGTTCATGATTCTTTCAGAAATGAATATACTGGATAAGTTCTAGAGGTATAAAGAAGGATGTTAAAAAAAAGTCACTCTACCATGTTTCACATCTGGTACTATGGGCATGATGTAGTCGGTCTCTTTATACTTTGGCGGAACCCGGCTTGTTTTATAAGAATCTGAAAGGAAGTCCAGTCCAAAATTAATCTACATTTGACAGCAAAATACAGGATTCAAAATACCATGTTACTTTTGAAAGGATTTTGAGGTGAAGAAGAAAGAATTCTCAAAGGGTAACAAAATTTAACCTTGGGAAAATAAAGATTTAAAGTAGCTTGAAAAAAGTGAATGTCCTCCCAATACTATGCATTTCTAATGGTCTGCATATTATCTTCAGGCAAGTCTTTCGAAGTTATGTTTAATCAGGAACTCTTTGCTTCTAAGTAGCCACCAAGTGCACGATCTTCCCATAATCACACTGTACACATTTTTATCAACCATATGATAACAGATAATTACCAGATTTGGTAACTGGAAGATCTGGCGTGCTCAAGACTTTAGGAAGATAATTATCGTCCTCAGTTAAAACTAGAAAAAAGCAAAGAACCCCCAAATAAGTTCACATTGTACATATGGACATGGTTTCACCTATGTAAGCCTAAGAGTTATTTTATCTTAAAATGGAATGATCAGGTACTATAGAGAAATATACTGACTTGGAAGAATTTTCATCTTTCATGTAAAGGGATCTTGGAAATTTTTGGTTTTTACAGTTCTGTGTCTTCTGGTTTGAATACAGTATATTTAGGAAGTCTGGAGTTCATGTTCATTTCAGAAAGATATATATTAGATACATTTTTGAGGTAGAGAGAAGCATGTTAAATTAGTCACTCTACCATGTTTGATGTCTTCATTCATGATGTAGTCGGGGTCTTTATGCCTTTAAAATTAATCTACATTTAACAGCGAAGTACAAGATTCAATATACGATGTTATTCTAATCGTATGATAGAATTTTGAACTGAGGAAGTCAGTATTCTCCCAGGGTAATGGGAGTTATACCTTGATAAAATCAATATCAAAAATAACACTATACAATAAGGATGGTCTCGTAATACTATGCATCTGTGTATTGAAGCTCTACATATCATCCACAGGTATGTCTTTTAAAGTTCCAGCCTGTGCAACAACTCTTTGTGTTTACTTGCATTTGTGTTTACTATACATTCTCAGGCACAAACAAACTATATTCAATTTTATCAAACATATGAGAAGCCATTATTACCAGGTTTGGTGATTGGTGGTTCTGATGTGATGAAAACTTTAGGGAGATAATTATCTTTAGCTGAAACTGAAAAAAAGCAAACAATCCCAAAATAAATTTACAGTGTCCATATTGAAGGTCATGGTTACACTTATGTACCCCATGTTTCTTAAAAGGCATCATTATGCATGGTTTTATTATGAAATAATATATTGTCTTATGTTAATTTTAATCTCCAATAAAGGACATTAAAGAAATTTTGTTGTGCTTGGTGTGATGTCTTCAGATTTGAATGTGTACTTCTATTCCTTTTTACTCAGTTTTGTACAACACTTATGATTGATGAATTTATGCATTTTATAATTTCAAGGAAGCCTGGAATTCATGTTCATTTCAGAAAGGAATACATTAGATAAATTCCAGAAATAGAAAGAAGTGTCTGGTATTCCTGGCATGATGTAATCAGGTTGTTTAAACTTTTGCAGAAGCAAGCTTGTTTAAAATAAGTTGAAAGGAAGTTCTGTCTAAAATTAATCTACATTTGAAAGGGAAGTACAAGATTCAAAATACCACCTGATAGTAATCATATATTTGGAAGTGTTTTGAACTGAAGAATAAAAAATTCAGAGAGAGTGATGTGTACCTATGTGTGAAATCCCATGAAAAATAACTACAAGAATTTTTTTAATTGTTGGATTCTTCCAATATTGTGGTTGTATGTTGTAAAGCTTTGCATATGATCAACAAACATATCTGTCAAAGTTTCTTTAAGCCTTGAATCTACTTGTTTCTAAGTAGCTTTGAAGAATGCATTATCTAACCATCAATCACAATGTGCAAGATTTTATCAAATATCGAAACATATAATTACCAGGTTTGGTAATTGGAAATTCTGGCGTAGTCAAGAGGTTAGGAAGATAATTATCATCGTCAGTTGAAACTGCAAAAAAGTAAACAACCCCAAAATATGGATTTCATATTCATATAGTATAAGAACACAGGAGACATATTCAAATAGTTATCTTGTAAAGTAGCAGAAAGAAATATTTAAAAATCATTATACCAAATTTCCTGTCTGGTTCTTCTGGCTTGGTATAGTCGAATTCTTTAGACTTTGATGGAACTGGGTTTATTTCTTTTGAAGCTGAAAAGAAATCCAGTTGAGAATTAATACAGTATCTTGAAAGGATGGACTTTCAATTCGGTGGGAACATATTAATATTCAAAGTATTTCTTAAATAACCAAAGTTTGAACCTGTAGGGGAATTGACTCCTGAAATATTCTCCGGAAAGAAAAAGACAGTTAAGTGAAAGAATAGTATTGAATATAATTTCAAGAAGAGATATTTGAATTGTTAAACACATGGGTGTCAAACTTGTGATTTCACATTGTCATCAAGATGTATCACGACTTTCCCCCCTTTGTTAAACTGGGGGTGGGCATGACCAGCACATCCAGCCCGCGGGTCGCAAGTTTGACCTGGTTTAGTATGAGCTACATATTATTATTTCAAGGACAATGGATTTGTTTAACTTCGGAGATTGCTGAGGACAATTATTTTTTGATGTCTAATGTGTTTATATTGTGTCAATTTATAAACAAATTTTCCTGCATTGGCTCTCAAATTTGAAGTTCACAATTTATTCTGACATTGTAATTAATTGTATTAACTTCATTTGCATTCACCTTTCTCTTTTAAGTCAAGTTTGCTTGTTTAAATATTGTCTTACTTGTGTTTTATTGCTAGATATAAGTCAAAGAGAACTTGATTCAGATTTATATGCATTCCAGATATTCATACATTAATGGCCACATTAATGTATTCATAACTAATTACCACATGACATAAAATTTCAGGAAACATTGAAAAACATATTACCATGCACAGAAAATTTGAGTTTCGGTATGGGTATTAGAAGGGAACTTTCTTCCTTAGTGCAAACTTTAAAAAAAAAAAGTATACTAGGATTGAATGGTATATTTACATCCAATCTCTCAAACCTAGATAATGTGCTTTATGTTATTGAAAGTGATCATAGTTATTATTTATTAAGATGTATTGCCTAAAATATTTCTTTTGCAATAGGTTGCATAAGATCCAATCTTCAAAAATCTGAATGAGGCTGAAAATAAGCAAAAAATCCTGTCACTGTATTTCATTAATGGTTTTTCAGAATTTTATAAAATTTTAATGAAGCCTGAATCTCATATTGGGGTCTTTGAAACTATATATCCAATTCAAGTTCAAAAGAATATTTTAAGAGATATATAAAAATACAATATTTAAAAAGTCAGTCTGCCAGGATTCCTGTCTGCTGGTTCTGGCATTGTAAAATCAGGTTCTTTAGATTTTTATGAAATAGGGCTTGGTTAATAAGAAGCTTAAAGTAGGATGCACTCAAGAATTAATTCTTGCTACAACAGGAAAACAGACTTAAAATATTATAATAGCAATAATTTATAACTAAAATATTGCATAGAAGAATTTTCATGAACAAACAAAACAAAAATAAACCCCAGGGGAATTGAGTTGAAAAGCAATATAAAAGAGAAAAGTATTGATGGCATGTTATAAATTTAAAAGAATAGATAGGTGAAAAATGAGCTAAATGATCAATTATAAGTTGATCCTGTAAATCCCTCTATTTTGCATATTATTATTTTTTTGTAGTAAGAGTGATTACCACAACTTTATCATTTAATTGTGATATGTAAGGAAATCCTATAAAACATTGATTCCATTTTCATATAAAGGACAAATAATCTAGTCTTTCTAAAAATGGAAATTGTTTACTTATTTTCCTACTTTTATAATTCTGCATATTATAGTTATGATTAGCTATGTGTGTATCAAGGAAAAATTGCTTCAGATTTCTAGATTTTGAATTCCAGAAATGCTCACATTAATAGCTACTATTAATGTACTTTGTACAATAAAATCACCCAAGGTTTTATGAGATATCTAAAGACATAATTACCAAGTTTAATAAGTGAGATTCTGATGTTATGAATAGTTTAGGAAAACAATTATCTGCTATGGTAAAAGCATATTGAAAAATAATACTGTATTCTCAAAGCTCAAATTTGTCTTGAAATGTTAGTGACATGAAATACATGTTTTTAAAAATGTATCACTTAGAGCAGGGGTCTCCAAACTAGACAGCTTTAACTTGTGGACTTCAACTCCCAGAATTCCTCCTCCATGTTACCTCAAGAGTTCTGAGAGTTGAAGTCCACAAGTCTTAAACTTGCCAAGTTTGAAGACCCTTGACTTAAAATTAAGTTGAATTCAGCAAAGGGTAGAGAATTTTGACTGCAAAAGTATGTCTCACTGATAACACAAAAGTTTTAGGGTAATGTTTATCAGGTGAAGTGCAAAACTTTTCCTCTCAACATTTTTTGTTTATGTGACTTAATATAATCATTTTCAAATATTGGACTGTACTTTATTGAGAACATAGTCTCAATCTTTTAGAAATTTATTAGTTATTTTTTAAAAAACAATCGGTTGAGTTACTTAATTTATTTGCAACATTCTACCCTAGTTAAGAAAGTTTTGTATTCTGAAACATTTTTCTACACTGGGATTAAGAGTAAATACTTATTTATGAAAATAAAAATAATCTAGCAGGTTATTTTGGAACTATTAAATTATGATTTTCCAGATGTGGTTGGTGGAGTTTTTGAAAATATTTGAAAATATTTTTAAAAATGTTGATCAAATTATAGTAATTATTGGAATTTAAATACTAATTAGAAATAACTAATGAAATTATTCATAGATTAATTGTAAAGTTTTATCTTGTAATATATTGAACTTTTTTCTAGTAATCTGATTTCAATTATCCCTTTCTCAATTGAAGTTGTGTAACTGGTTTCAATGCAATGATGGCCCAATTGGGGCAAAAATTACAACATATTGAGTCAAGTGCACATTATGCTATTACTTTACTAAGTCTACTTATCCAATCGGTTAAGCATATGCCTAATTCTGTCAGACATGGAATCATGGACTCTATTACTTTCATCCTACACATACTCATATCACATTTGATATTCTTATATTAGAGGCTCACAAATTTACCCAGATTTAGTACAATTCAATAGAATGCAACAGTTTAGATTCATAGTTTATAAAATTTAGGGAATCAAATACCTCTTTTAATCATTATATAAGGAATACACAGTATTTAAATAACTAATTAAAATGTTAATGATAAATAAATTGCATATGTGGGTAAAACATATGTAAATATGGTACAACAACAGTAAAAATAATGGATGGATACATATGAGTATGAGAAGAAAGTAATATGAAAATGAGGAGTTGTTGAAGTAAAAGATATGTTACCCATTGTTGTCACTGGATGTCCATCAGTGACAGATATCTTTGTTGTAGCAGGAAGTGGAACCAATTTGTTGGTAACTGCTGGAGTATAAAAGATATCATACTGAAACAGAGGAAAGAAATCTAAAGATTCAGGGTTTTAAGTCTGGTATTGTTCATGGGATATTTTAATAGCATATTATTTGTGAAAGACAATTAAAATATCAGATAATTAGTATTGTATATGAGTCTGGATTTCATATAAATTGAAAAGCTTTCTCAGGAATGATACTGAAACACTACATTGAATAGGTAGTATATAGCATATTCATTTATTGACTCAATGCACTTGGTTTTGCAACCCAACAGGACAGACACAGACTTCAGAAGATAATTAGGACTGCAGAAAAAACAATTACTACCAACCTGTCTTCAACTGAGAACATATATATCTCATGAGTCAAAAAAAGGGCTGTGAAAATATTTACAGACCCCTCATATCCCAGACATAAACTGTTTCAATTCCTACCCTCAAAATGACGTTATAGAGCACTTCACACCAGAACAACTAAACACAAGGACAGATTTTCCCTGAATGCCATCACTCTGCTAAACAAATAATTCCCTCAACACTGTCCAACTATTTACAAAGCTTGCACTACTATTACTATTAATCTTCTCATCACTCCTTATCACCCCTCCCCTCCCACTTGTGACTGTATGACTGTAACTTTGTCGCTTGTATCCTTACAATTTATATTGACTGTTTCCTAGTATGATTTGATTGCTTATTGTACCCTATGACTGTTATTACGTGTTGTACCTTATGATTCTTGACTCTAGATCAGGGGTGGGCAAACTTTTTGGCTCGGGGCCCATTGACTTTAAAATTTGACAGACGGCGGTCAGCACAGGAATCGCCCCTTCCCCCTCTTCTCCTCCTTCCCTTGCCCTAGTCAGGAGTTGCTACCGCGGCGCGGCTCCGCGCGGCTCCAGTCCCGCGTTGCCTCGGGAAGGGAAAGGCAAAAAGGAAGAGCCGCGGCGGTGCTTTGCAACGGCAGCAGCGGCACCGGAGGCTCAGGCTCAGCGGCTCCTGGTTTTGCCTTTTCCTTCCCAAGGCAACGCGGGACTGGAGCGCGTGGAGCTGCGCCGGCGGTAGCAACTCCTGACAGCCCCAGCTGGACACCTGAGTGGAGCCCGGGCGGAACTGCCTGTTGCTGCTGCCGGAGCACCACCGGGTCGCCTCCTCCAAGCAGCCCGCCCGCCCGCCGGGCGGAACCCTTCCCTCTCCTCGGCGGGAAGATGCTCCCGCCTGCAAACTTTGCCTGTGCAAAGTTTAAGCCTGGAAGCCCCGGAAACCCGAGCAACTTCCCAGCAACTTTCGGCTTCATTTTTCCTCGCGGGCGCTCGCGCCTGGCCCCAAGCCGCTCAGTGGAGGGAAGCCCGGTGGGCGGGCGGGCTGCTTGGAGGAGGCAACCTGGTGGCGCTCCGGGCTTCCCCTCCGCCGCGCAGCTCGGGGCCAGGCGCGAGCGCCCGCGAGTTAAAAGGAAGCCGAAAGTTGCTGGGAAGTTGCTCGGGTGCTGGGAGCAGGCTTTTAAAGTGCCGCCCGAGCAGGACCGCCGAGCCGGGAAACGGGGCACCAAGGCAAGGCAAGGCTCCACCAGCAGCGGCCTAGCTTTAGGTGGCTCCAAGCAGCCCGCTCCAAGCAGCCTGCCCGCCCGCCGGGCAGAACCCTTCCCGCTCCTCGGCCGGAAGATGCTCCCGCTTGCAAACTTTGCCTTTGCAAAGTTTAAGCCTGGAAGCCCCGGAAAAAAAAGGGGGATCGGCGGGGACTCACCTTCGGAGAGGTCGCACTCGAAGGTGATTTCGAACTCCCAGCTGAGGCCTTTGCAAAGTTCTTCTTTTCTTTCCTACCCCGAGAGCGCTCCGCACTGTTTTGCAGCTTTGGGGGCCACGCGGCGCAGGGCAATATGCCACGCCCAGCTATTTTTTTTCAGGGGCGGGCCGGATTGGACAGACCAACGGGCCGGATGTGGCCCGCGGGCCGTAGTTTGCCCACCCCTGCTCTAGATGAATGTATCCTTTCTTTTATGTACACCAAGAGTATTTGCACCAAGACAAATTCCTTGTGTGTCCAATCACACTTGGCCAATAAAGAATTCTATCTATCTATCTATCTATCTATCTATCTATCTATCTATCTATCTATCTATCTATCTATCTATCTATCTATCTATCTATCTATCTACCTAGCTATCTAGCTATCTATCTATCTATCTACCTAGCTATCTAGCTATCTAGCTATCTAGCTATCTTACTGTCTTAATCCAGATCTCTAGATGGGACAAGTAATATTACCATATAACATATAACATACAGCAAATAATAAATATACAACACACAACATATATATCATATAACATCATAAATACATGACATGACACAACCAATTTCTACACCCAGGGTTTCACAATTATCACTTCTGTTGTGTCCGTCGCGGAAAGAGACTCGGAGCCAGTGACTTAGTTTCAGCTCTTTATTTGCTCCGAAATCGGCTCGGCTCGAAAAGGTAAAAGCGGCGGCTTTTATTCCTTGGCTGCGGCGGCCGCGGCCAATGGCACCGCTTTGAATCTCCCGCGATTAGTTTCCACCAATCGTGGGAGATTCGCGGCGGGCCAATCAGTGCGGCTCGCTCGGCCAATCAGCTCGCCGTGCGTCTTGACCAATCACCGCGTGGCGTTTACAAGTATGTAAATGACTGTACAGAACACCCCTCCCCTCTTGGTATGGTCCTACGTAACGTAGTCCCGTAAGTAGGCGGGGCTTCGCACTTGTCTACTTGACCTGCGCAGGTTAGTTGGTGCTTGGCTCCCGGCCGGTTCGGTCGGGTTCTGTGTTGCTCTCTGCCTCGTCGATGGAACCGTCTGGAAGGGTGGGCCGGGCCTTTCGTCGCAGCTCCCTCCTGGTCTACCCGGGCTGGTTGAGCTGCGGTTGTTGCCGCTCCCGCCTGGTCTTTCTGGGCTGGTTGAGCTGGCCTGGCTGCTTCTTCCTGGTGAGGCTTCGAGTTGGCTGCTTGTTGGTGAGTATTCCCAGTTTCTTTCTGGTGTGGGTTGGTTCTTGGGGTCTTCCCTCCCCTCTTGGTTTGTGTTGGGGGGGTCCCCTTCTTTTTCTGGGTATGTGTCTGTGTCTGTTTGCGTGTCGGTTGTGTTTCCCGTGGTTGTTCTTGACCTTAATTGGTTGATGTGTCGTTTCCATGCTCGTCCGTCAGTTGTCTGTAAACGGTACGAGCGGGGACCTGTCACTTGGGTTATGGTTGCTGGTATCCAAAGTGGGTCCCCGGTAAGGTTCCTTGCGTATACTGTGTCACCTGGTTTAAAAGTTCGGTCTTTGCTTGAGGAGTTTGGGGGTTTTTCTGGGTTGTATGTGGGGTGCAGTCTGTCTAATGGGGACCTTAATTTCCTCCCCATTAATAGTTCTGCCGGGCTTTTGTTAGTTGTTGTGTTCGGGGTTATGTGTTGTATCAAAAGCATTTTATTTATTTTTTCTTGGATTTCCCCGTTTTCTATTTTCTGGATTGTTTTTTTTGTAAATTGAACCATCCGTTCCGCCCTCCCGTTCGCCGCCGGATGTGCCAGCGCTGTCAATGCGTGTCGTATCCCCCGCTCCGCTAGGAATTTTTTGAATTCTAGCGAGGTAAATTGGGGCCCGTTGTCGGATACGATGACGTCTGGGAGGCCGTGGGTTGCGAACAGCTTGCTGAGTTCTTTGGTAACGGCCTCCGTGGTGGTAGTTTTCATGTTGCTTACCTCCAACCAGTTGGAGTAAGCATCTACCGTAATGAGGAAGGTGTGCCCTTTCGTGGGTCCGGCAAAGTCTATGTGAATCCTGGACTATGGTCCCCTGGGGGTTTCCCATTCCAGGATTGGGGCGGCAGGGGGGCTAGGCCTGGTTTCCTGGCATCGGTTGCATGCTGCCACCCAAGCCTCGATCCGTTTGTCTATCCCTGGCCACCATGCGTAGCTTCTGGCCAAGGCTTTAGTCCGCACGATGCCTGGGTGTCCCTCATGCAGCAATTCCAATACCTTTCCCTGTAATTTTTCCGGAATGACAACCCTATCCCCCCACAGTAAACAACCTTTTTGTAATGACAGTTCTGTTTGCCGATTCCGGAATGTCCTGAATGTTTCGTCGACGTCTTTTTCGGGCCACCCCTTCTCTACCCAATGTAACACTCGCGCCAGACGTTTGTCTTTATTAGTTTCGCGGGCAATGTCTGACGCGGTTACGGGTAGAGCGGGCAGAGTCTCTATGCTAAGGGTGGTCGTCGTGGGTGCTGGGTCGGTGTCCAAGTCAGGTAGCGGCGTGCGGCTCAGGGCGTCTGCGTGGGTGATTGTCTTACCGGGTTGGTGTGTGAGCCGGTAACTGTAGGCAGCAAGGAATTCGGACCACCTTGTCATTCTTGGAGATAGAATGCCCTGTTTCCTGCCAGGATTCCCAGCAGCGGCTTGTGGTCGGTGACGATGGTGAACGTCCGGCCGTAGATGTATTCGCGGAATCTTTTTACGGCGGCAACGATAGCCAGAGCCTCCTTGTCCAGCTGGCTGTAGTTTCTTTCCGGTTTGGTGAGGGTCCTTGAGAAAAAGGCGATGGGTGCTTCTTTTCCCTCGGTGAGAGTGTGGCTGAGGACGGCGCCGACGTCGAAGGGTGATGCGTCGCATGTGACAGCTAGCGGTAGGGTCTCGTTGTATTGGATGAGGACAGCATCCGAGGTGAGTAGGTCCTTGGTTTTGTTGAAGGCGGCCTCCTCGCATTTCCCCCAAGTCCACGGGGCCGCCTTGTCCAAAAGCCTATGCAAAGGCGGTCGCCTTCTGTGGCAGGAAAACATTATAGAAATTAAGCAGCCCTAGAAATGCCTGTAGTTCCGTTTTATTCTTCGGCCTGGGGGCTTCCTTGATTGCTCTGATTTTTTTTTCGGTTGGGTGAATTCCGTGCCGATCTAACAGGTACCCTAGGAAATCAACCCTCTTGGTATGTAATTGGCATTTTTCCTTTTTAACCTTCAGCCCCGCATTTTTGAATTTTGTTAGGACCTCCCTCAAACGACCGTCCAGTTCTTTTTGGTTGGCTGCCGACACCAGTACGTCGTCGAAGTAGGGCACCACCCCCTTGATTCCTTGCAGGAGTCTCTCCATGAGGCTCTGGAATATTCCTGGTGCCACACTGACTCCAAACTGGAGTCTCTTACAGCGGAAAGCCCCCCGGTGGGTTACTATGGTTTGCGCCTTGGCGGTTTCTGCGTCGACCGGCAGTTGTTGATATGCTTGCGCCAGGCCGAGTTTCGCAAAAACCTTGCCTCCCCCCAGTGAGTGTATGAGATCCTGCACTACTGGGATGGGATAGGCGCTCTGTTGTAATGCGCAGTTGAGGGTGGCTTTATAGTCCCCACAGATTCTCACCGACCCATCGGGCTTGACTGGGGTGACTATGGGGGTCTCCCACCGGGCGTGGTCAATTGGTTCGAGAACCCCTTGATTGACGAGCTTGTCTATTTGCTCGTCGATCTTGGGCTGGAGTGCGAAGGGTACCCGCCGTGGTTTTAGGCGTCTTGGGGGAACGCTGGGGTCTAGGTTGAAGGAAATAGGGGGCCCTCGGTACTTGCCTAGGGTGCCGTCGAACACTTCCTGGAAGTCCCTTGCGAGTTGTTCTTCCCAATCGGTGATCGATGCCCGTCGCTTCGATTCCGAGTGGCGCGAACCATTGCAGTCCTAAAAGGCTGGGCCGGTCTCGGTCCACGACCATCAACGGGAGCCTTGCTTTTCGCCCCTTGAAAGTTATTTCGAACTGTCCTGTTCCGACTACTGGGATGCGATTTCCCTGGTAGTCCTTGAGGATTAGTTTCTGGCTTTCTAGTCCCCTTCTCTGGATTTTGGGCACCAGGCGCTTGATTTCCTGCCATGCAACCATGGAGAGGTAGGATCCGGAGTCCACCTCCATCTTGCATGGCTCGCCCTTGATGCTCACTTCCACATATACCTTCCGGGCGTCTTCGCTGGACGAATGGCCGATGACGACCATCTGGTGGGTTTCCTCTCTCTGCCGGTTCTCGCCATTTCGGCGGCCCCGTCCGTCTCTGTTCCAACGATTTTCAGATTGGCGGTCTCTGGGCCTGGGGGGGGGTGCCATCTCGTCTCCGGTTGCTGTTTTCTCTCCTCCGGGGGCTGTAGTTTTTCTTAAGTCGGCAGACTTGGGCGATGTGGCCTCTTTTATCACAGTGCCGACATATCGCATCGAAAAATCGGCACTCTGATCGAGGGTGGTTGCCTCCGCACCCGGCGCATTGGGGTCCCGACTTACGACTCCGCCGATCGCGCCGGTCTTGTTCCGTCTGGAGTCGATGGATGTCCTATTCCTCGTCCGTGGTGTCGGAACCGGAGTCGAGGTCGCCATGGTGTGTGGTGGTGGTCTCCCGGAGGCTTGCTTCGGCGCGTGTCTCGGTTGCCGTACCTGCATCGGTGGCCGCGGTGGGTCTCCGCATTCGAGGCGCCGATTTCCGGGTCGCTTCGGCTGCGGTGGCGTCTGCGAGAACATCGCCAAGGGCGATGTCGCCTATTGCCATCAGTCGGCTTTGTAGGACCGGATCTCTGAGCCCCAGGATGACGCGGTCTCGGAGTGCCTCATCCATGTCTGTAAAACCACACATACCCCCAAGGTTTCGCAGGTCAGCCACGAAATCGCTGATGCTCTCGCCCGCTCTCTGGTCTCGCCGGTAGAAGTAGTGCCGCCTGATGAGGGTGGGCACGGCGGGGGCATAGTGGTTTCGGAGTAATGGCTCGAGATCGGCCCAGTCCATCGTCTTCACGTTTTCGGGTTTTGCGAGGGCTTTCGCCATCTTAAACACCGCGGGCCCGCAGTGTGTTAGGAAAACGTCTCTTTTCTTCTGCCCATTCGTGTCCTTTAGGTTGCTACTTTCGAGGAACATCAGGAATCGGTTGGTGTACGATTCCCAATCCTCAGTAGCTGGGTTGAAAGGCGCTGGTGGGGCGATGCCGGCCATCTCGTCGGTCTCGTTTCCTCCGGACACGTGCTTTCGGGAATCAGGCTTGGGATCCTACCTTCGTTGCCAGTGTTGTGTCCGTCGCGGAAAGAGACTCGGAGCCAGTGACTTAGTTTCAGCTCTTTATTTGCTCCGAGATCGGCTCGGCTCGAAAAGGTAAAAGCAGCGGCTTTTATTCCTTGGCCGTGGCGGCTGCGGCCAATGGCACCGCTTTGAATCTCCCGCGATTAGTTTCCACCAATCGCGGGAGATTCGCGGCGGGCCAATCAGTGCGGCTCGCTCGGCCAATCAGCTCGCCATGCGTCTTGACCAATCACCGCGCGGCGTTTACAAGTGTGTAAATGACTGTACAGAACAACTTCCAAAAGGCCTTCCCCAAAAAACTTAAATATACAAGTCTTGAAGTGGAAAGTTATTGCATTTTATTACAATTACATATTGCAATTTGTGAGTGATCTTAAAGAAAAACATCATGTAGAGTAAATTACATTAGTCCAGTTACAAAATGACAAAAGCATATAAAAACTATCCTTAGGACATCATCTTCCAGGTAAGACCACAATTGGCAGACCAGTCGAAGCCAGGGCTGCCTGACCTAATTTCCACCTACTCTTTGAACAGGACCACTGAGTCTAGAAGGAACCTCTCTTTGCAGAGAGAGATAAAATTGTCAATGATCTGGAGCCATACTTCCAAATTGATAGCTGCTTTGATGAGGTAGGAACCAATTTTTTTTTAACAATGTTGGGTCCAGGACTGACCTGTTGAGGAATGGACAGACCAGTGACTCTTTCAAAACTGATGGAATCTCTCCTTTCTTCAGAGACATTGTATCAAATTTCCCATCTCTTCCTTGGACACACCATCCAATCCTTATGTGACAGAGCTAACATTATAGGGAACCCTGAACTTTCTCTAAATGTTAAAAGCTTGTTAAATGTTGTGATAATGAAATAATTTATTACAATGTACATTTATTGAGCAACTTGAAAAAATAAGCTCGTATTTTTTTTTTTAATAAACAGTAGAGCTTACTCTCTAGAACCGGGGTCCCCAACCACCAGTCCGCGGACCGATACCGGTCCGCGGAACAACTCTTACCGGGCCGCTGGTTGCTGGGCGCCGCCATCTTTTTTTGGTAAAAAAGTGCTTCCGGTGAGCTTTTCCGGGTAGAAAGCTCACCGGAAGCACTTTTCATCAAAAAGATGGCGGCGCGCGCCTGTGAGCTTTCCGGGTAGAAAGCCATTTCTACCGAAAAAGCTCACCGGAAGCGCTAGCGCCGCCATCTTTTGACGAAAAAGTGCTTCCGGTGAGGTCACCGGAAGCACTTTTTCGTCAAAAAAAGATGGCGGCGCCCAGTTGATGCCGGTACCGGGCCGCGGCGCCCAGCTGATGCCGGTACCGGGCTGCGGCGTCAAAAAGGTTGGGGATCCCTGCTCTAGAATACTGAAGTGCATGCATAACTGCTGACATTTTTTTTGGTTTAGATGGTTTGTTAAATTTTTTATCTTCCCTCCTAGGAACTTAGGCCAACTTATGATGGGTTCAGTCTTCATTTTATCCCCACAACAAAACCCAATGGAATAGCTTAGTCTGAGAGAGAATATGGATAAACTAGGGGACTAAATTATAAAGCAAAAAAGGATGCAAAGAAACTATATTTTATAAATGAAACACTAGAGGCTGTTCTTGAAAATTAAATATAGACTTTATTGGAAAAATGAACTTTCACAAGTGCACATCTTTAAAATAGTTTAGGCCAAAATTCCTAGGATCATTTTTTTCTTATTTTCAAACATTTTTAAAAAAGGAAATACATCAACTTTGTAGGATACTGCTTAAAATAGAAAAAATGAAGGAGATTTGTTAAATATAAATGCTTATGGGAAATAATTAAATACAAAGGAATTGTATTAGCACCCTGTCCGGTTATTTTTTATTTACTTAAGCTAATGTTCCAAATTAAACATGCCAGATAGCTGCCATTTTAAGGATCACTTTTTGGGAATAGATTAAGTATCACCAATTCCATTTTTCTTATCACAACCAAAAATAAATCCATGGCATATTTTTAGAAGAAATCTCTCTTTATTAATATATTCAGGTTTACATGTTGATCTCATAAATCATAATCATAACTCTAAATAATATTATTAAAGAAAAATTCACATCAATTGCTTCTCATTTACCTGGATTATCTTTTATTATAAGGATACAAGACATAATGCTGGATGGAAGATAATTGTAATTGTTCCATGGAGAGAAGTAAAGCCTATATCCAGACTTTTTTTTTTTACTTTCTTGGGAAATATAAATTAATTGTAGCAAAGTCCTCAACGTTCTTCCTGAATAAAATAGTGTGTATATGGAATCCTAAGGTAGTGGACCCAAGAATATCTTATATGCATAAACAATTCTAGTTTTACTTCAGATTTATCTTCACACATTTTGTTCTGATAGAAACACATTGAAGATGGCTTTCCCTTTTTTTATATGCATAGGTAATCCTGTCACTTATTCCAATATTAAAAATGGTATGCGGCTTGTGCTATTTCAAGCAATAATTAAATCAGTGGAGACATAATGTCCATCTTCAGCTAGAGAGATAATAGAAAGGTAACTTTCTAGCTAGGTTTCTTGGAGGAAGATATTAGAGACACTAAATTAAAGGAAATTGTTAAGGATGAGGCTGAATCAGAGATTCCAGGCTGAATCAGAGATTTTTGATATTCAGCTTCCAAGAACTTATTAAGTGAACAATTCACTTTTGATTTAACATAACTTGAATATACAGGTATTAATATTAATAATACCAGAATATTTTCAATTAATGAAAATGGACTCGATGAAGCCACTAGAAATTTTATGTAATTTTATTTTGTTTATGAATATTTTAAATGCTTTCAGAATTGTAATCTAATTATCATGTACTGCTATTTGTAACCAATGTTTAACCAAATTATTGTCTGATTATATTAATTCAGTAATTTCATAAAATGATAGCACAAAAGATGTTACATAATAATGAAATCTTACTGGATTTCTAGATGTCAAAAGAACCCTTATAATTAGTATATTTTATTTCGTGTTTCTTAGTTAGTTATATAATAAAAACAACGTGACATGTTCTGTTATTATGAAATATTTGTCCAAAACAATAAAAGGAAAAGCTTGATCCACGCTGTGGAACAAAACATTTATAGGAAAGTACATAGCAATTACCCAGTGTAATCTTTGGCTCTTCCAGATGGGGAAGGAATTGGGGTTTGGAAACAGGGAATTCCCTCCCCCCCCCCCGGGAACTGAAGGTTAAAATGAAAAAATGACAGTTTCTCTTTTAAAAAAAAGCATTGTGCACTCAGAACTGCTTCTTTACAAGCATTTTTGAACTGGATGAGAATTTTGTGCACATCTAAATCCAAAATTGCATAAAATCATCCCATATGGTTAATAAATAGGAATTTATACGTCGGGTTTTATTTGTATTTTTAAGGTTTTACTTCCCTCTTTTTCCCACATGGCAGTTTCTAAACAACTGTTACAACAAAAGGAAATGAGCTTGTTTTTTGAACAAAATAATTAATGAAATACAATCACATTAAAATGATTAGAAACAAGTTTATTGATTTTTAAGAACTTTACTTTTCCGGTTCTATATGTATAGCATTTGGCTCACTAATTTAGCCTTAATTGATTTTTGGAATTTTATTTTTGTTGATTTCCATTTTGATGCTATGACATGAATAATTTCATCTGATCTTATTAAATTTAGTAGTTAATTGTCAAATTGGCTTCTATTAAAAGGGGCATGACCTATTTCACACCTTTTTACACAATAAAATACTGTGCAGTTTGATGTTATGAATTTTCCATTGTGTCCCCCCCAAAATAACTAGCACAGTAAATTTGGTCAGTATCAATCAATTCTTTAAACATATGGATCTTACTGCAAATAATTTCTTTTTCTTTCTTATCATAATGAAAAGGGGAAAGACTTCTTTTTCAATATTTTTGTTTTTACAGCCCAATTCAGTGTTTAAATCCACACTCAGAATTACAACTCCTGAGTGGCTATTCCATCTAATAAACATGCATATGTAAAAATACATTTCTAAAAGCTTTGTCTTTACCAAAGTTCAAATAGAAAGAGTAGAATTACTAGGGCCAAATCAAGGTAACTTGGAAGTTTCAGTTTTACTAATGGGCTATGAAGAGTTTCTATGACAGAAAAGAAAAAGACAAAATACTACACTCAATCTATTTTATTTGTTCCAGTAGAAGCTAGCATACACTCATCACTCAATATCTGTTAAGATTCAGGAAAATGATTCCTTAATCTCTTTCTTAAATTGGTGTGTGACTTTCTCTCATAACCTAATTTGTTTGATTAAATGGTAGCCAATTCAACCAAAAGTAAAAAATATTTACATCATTCTGAGAAAGAATAAGAGAATAGCTGGCTAGAGAACATGGCAGTTTAAACATTTGATTAATACAAAGCTGTTCAGAAAAGCAGCAAATGACAGCAATCACATACAAATAATGGTAGACAGTGTGGGACTTTAGCAAGTATCACTCAGATTCAAATTAAAAGTATGAGATTATCAAATCTGATACAAAGTATGGTTTTCATTTAGGATTTATAACTTAAATAAAACCAAGCAAAGAAACAGCACAGCCAACTCAGTCATAAGATAATAGCTGGTACACCATGGCCAGACAAAGAGACCACCCACTACTATTATGGAAATAGTTCACTTATATAAAATTGAAAATATATGCAAATTACAGTTTCCTGCAATTTTATGTAAACATAATTAATTTTTATCAATTGTTGTTCTTGGCAATTCTGGGATCTTAAAAATGCTAGAATAAAAGGGAGGTGGAGAGACAAGGGGTTAAAGAGGACAAGGAGAAGAAGAAGCAAGGGAGAAAGGAAGGGATGAGAAGCTCTAATGGTGGGGAGCAAGATATTAAGAAGCAAAAGTTTTTCAGAGATAATGGATAGATATTGTTAACGGGATTCTAGAAAGGTACATAAGATTGCATTTTTATATCTGTATTTAGAAGTAATTATAGAAAATTAGAAATAATATGTAGCTTAAAATGTGATAAAATATCTAACATAAATAAGTGAAATTGTTGTTAAGAAAAAGAGAGTACTGTAATGAAATATGATTCAAGATTGTGATGTGGGGGGTAATAATCGTGGAAAGCATAAGTGTTCCCACAAAGGCATGATATTCAATTGAAATGGATAAAATGTTTAAGATATAAATGATTGTTAAAATTAATGATTAGAACATGGTATACTAGCAAAATCTTTTGTGAAATGAGATTTGAAGTAGAAGAAGGAGGAACATTTCAACGAAATATTGAGCTATAATATGTGATGTGGGTGGGGGGGGATAATTATGGAAAATAGGGCTCTGATAAAAGCATGTGATTTAATTGAAAAGTAATGAGTTAAACGTCTAAGATATGAATGAATATCAATACTAATGAATAGATTTGTATTATTTTTGATAATATAGTATAATTTTAGAATGTACCAGACAGAATCCCAATGTATGTTATGTATTTTATATTAAGTACTATAAAGATAAGGGAAAAAGATAAAGGCATCATACTCCATATAGTGTACAGGAGAAGTATTTCTTCTTTTTTTTAAAGAAGAAAAATAAATGATTGGCTGGAATAGAACAGACAAAGAATAATAAATATTAGGATATGAATTGAGAGGAGGAAAAAAAATTGAGAAAATTTAAAGGAGAGGAGAAGTTATATAGAAAATTGAAAATGTTAATAAGATATGAAATGCTATGTAAAATGAATATGAAACTGAACTTGTGTCTGTACCAAGAGTTTTAACCCGGGACTAAGCAACTTTCAGAAGAGATTTTTTTATGCATTTATGTTTTGTGTTTATGTGTATTTATGTATTGTTTGTCTTGAAAATAAAACTTGTTTAAAAAAAAATGCTAGATAGAGTGGTTTTCTGTTGTGATTCTTTTTCTGCTAGTGAAAAAAATAGAAAAACATCATTTGGGAATTAGATACTATTACATAAACTATTATTCTAGAAGCTAATTTTTGTTGCAACTATGGCTATTTAGCATCTACTCCAAAAGACCTTATCTCTTCACTTTCCATGAGAGCATTTATGTTCCTAGAGAAAAGATATATTGTACTGGCCTAGGTTAAACTCTTGAACAACAATTATTATTTTAGTATATGGAGGAGAGATAGATAATACCTATGATATATAATACTAATTTCCCAAAAGGCAACTGCCTGTTATCCATTTATATGGTCCACATAAAATGTCATGTAACAGGGCTACAAAGAGTGTAAACATGAAAGACAAACTTCAAAAAGTCAAAATCAGGCAGAAAGATATAGATTTAGCTATCTTCACCAGGTGTTTTGTAAAATTACAAAAATGAAGTCTTTTTCTAACAGTATAAAATTACCCACATCGATACTAGATAATAATTGTGTACTGTTGGAAAAAGACTCTAGATGTATGCATGTGGAACAATAAGAAATTGAGGTGTGTGTTTCCTGTTTAAAATATCTTGGTAATTGCATTTGAGAATGTGAACAAGAACCACTGAGACATTGTGATAATTAGAGAATATAAGCTTAAATTGTAAGACCATTGAAAAATATTGGCTTCAGAGCTCAATGGAATTCCCTTTCAGTAAAAAGGGATTGAAGATAAAATTGCCTGCAAGAGAAGACTACATTATTGGGCCTTTTTAATTTAAAAAGGTGGAAAAAAGTCTGTGTTTTATATATATATATATATATATATATATATATATATGTTTTCTGAGGTTCTCGCGGGTATTTGTATGTGGATCTTTGGTTATTCGGGTTTTCTCCCGCGTAAGATTCAAAGTATCTAGGCAACGTTTCTATATATATATAGAACGTATATATATAAACGTATATATATATATATATATATATATATATATATATATATATATATATATATGCATTGCATTGATAAAAGATTTTATGTTTATCTTACAATGTATCACCCACCTTACTAGAAGAATCAAAATAGATAGAAAAAAAATACTTAATTAAATTAAGTATTTAATTAATTTAATTAATCTACTTAATTAAATTCTATGTCAAAGAACTGGTGCTAGTGATCAGTACAGATGGTTTTAAAATTAGATAAATTGTAGAGATTGGATAAATATATGGAGGAGAATTCTATAAACCAGATTACCCAATATTCAAGTTGGCTTCAGAATGGTGCATGGCACTACTGACCATATTTCAAATCTATACTTGATTATGGAAAAATCTCAGGAATATCAAAGTATATCAATATCTGTAAGAAAGTTGATTATGTTGATCATAACGCACTGTGGAGAGTCTTAGAAGACCTGGGAATGCCAATACATCTATTCAAGTTCTGCAATCACTGTACATAAATAAGAAAGTCACTGTGCAACCAAAACATCTTTTCACCTTTCTTTTTCAACACATATACCAAAGCGATCATGTAAAAGCTTGAAGAATCAAAAAATACATTAAAGATTAGAGGAAAAAGCATCAACAATTTTCAATATGCTGACAATAAAAGTCTCTTCTCAGAAACCAAAAAAGGCTGAAAACATGATCAAAAGGTTTAAAGAGAGAGACATACATTTCGCCTTTTCCTATAGATCAAATAGCATGGGAATAGAAATGTCAAAATAACAATGGAGAAGAGATGAAATGCGTACAATAATTTACTTTCCTAATATTGCCGATTGATCAAAGCAATGAATGCACTCCAGAAATAAAGGGTCAAATTGCACTGGGTCACGCAGCAATGATGAAAATGAATAAACATGAATCAAAAGCAGGGACATCAGCTTGGCAACTAAATACAGATTATGCCATGCTATTGTTTTTCCAATAGTTACCCACAGCTGCAATAATTGAATCATGAAAAAACTAGACAAGAGGGAAAACGAGTCATTTTAGGTGTGGTGTTGGAGAAGGCTCTTGCTCATTCCTTGGAAAGCAAGGGTGACAAATAAGTAAGTATTGGAGCATATAAAACTAGACATATTGCTGGGTGGAAAAATCTTTGCCTTACTTATTTAAGCCATGTCATGTGATTGAACTCACTGGAAAAGGCAGTTATGCTTCCATTGATCAGTGGTAAAAGGAAATTAGGCTGCCCAAAACACAATGGCTAGACTCCATCAAAGATGATACCAGCCAGAGCATAAAACAACTGAAAGAAGCCATACACAATTGGAAAAAATGTAAAGAGAACTGGCCCATGGAATTGAAGGGAATCAGACACAATTGAGTAGATAGTATTATCATCACACAATTCTATTACATGCCACTCTAAGTTCTTTATCTGAATGTATCAAAAGATAAACATAAACATTATAATGTTTGTCTATAAATTATTTCAATATCCAGATTGCCAACTATAAGACAATAAGAATGGAAATCTCATATGATTTAAAGCTAATTAAAAACAAATATTCTGACTGTTCATTTGATAAATAACACTTCTGTATGCATTCAGGTTTTTATTGTACAAGCATCTTGTTTCATTCATGGAATTTGTAAGATCATCCAGAAGTCATGGTTTTCTGTTTGTAGCCCTCCTGTGGTTTCTCACTTTCTCTAACTTTCTGCCTACCACAAAACTGCATGTGGGAGGATGCTCAGAACAGCTTCTTGAGGACTTTTTAATGACTGGAGTCTACTCTTTCTGAAAATATCATTGTTTTATTATTTGCCATTGAAAAAAAGGAGGGTTTGTTACAAATTTCATAGGAAAAATGCCATAACATTTAAATGGATACAACCATAGTTTCAGCTGGAAAATTGTGAGCATCCCAGAACAGCCTAAATAAAGAAAATGCTAGGGAAATCCTGGAACCTTGGTTTTCAGACAAATCAGCCATCAGTAGACACATAGAGATAAATCATAATTACATAGCTTTCAAAAGTGATAATAAAAAGCTAAGAAGGAAACAAAAACACCAGAAATATTCTCCAACATCCAGTTAAGCGGGATCAATACCAAACAATCAGGCAGAAACCCTAATCAAGATATTATCAAGGAGAAAATGACCCCACCAACACTGGCAGGGCAAGCTATTTTATATAAACAGGTAGCAAACCCCACTGACTAGCAAATCCACTGACTAACAAATTCCACTGATTACACTGATTCTGATACCTAGTTGGGTAATGAAAAATCTGCAAGCAAACATACAAAGTCAGAGGTCACCAAGGATTCCTGTATGTAAGTCTGATTTACATATATTCTGTTCTGTTGAAAAATACAGTTAGAACTATATAACCTGTCAATATATTTTTGTTACCTGGAGATGCTTCTAGTTTTTCAGTAATCCTAGATGTTTTGGGTATGTTTTGCTTCACAGCTGGTAGAGTAGGCACTAAAAATAAAATAAAATAATTCAACCACTATACAGAAAAAATAAATTTCATATATAATACTGAAAGCAAATATTCCTATTTATCCTATTTATTTATTTTTAATATCTGAAATGAAAGTAAAATCATCATGCACATACCAATATGTCTATATCTACACAAAGCCAATATATACTTCTAGTTTCATACACAAATACATACATACAAATATACGCTATAAGACATTGGTTTGATAATGTACCGAAGAGCCAGCCAATCAGAAATGTTTGCATAATACCAAACTAATTATTTATGTTTTTCCTTTTTAATATAAGCACAAAAAGAAAGAAGGATTAAACCTGCATACTTTCTTCAAGTGATTGTACAAGATGTAAAAATGCAACATGACTCAAAATTCCTTTTCACATACAAGATAAAATCAACATAAAATAATTGGCACCCACCAAATCCTGAAAATAAGAATTATTAGAAGTTTGTATACTAATTACAAGGGTACATATAATGACTTTTTGCTCATATTCAAGTTCAAAAATATAAATTCATATTATAGTGATTCATAAACAAATTAATATACATGCATGCTTAAAGGTTTTTAATTACCAGGTTTGTCAAGCCATCTTCCTGGGGTGGCTGAAACCTTCCATTTCAATGTAAAGATCATCAACTTTGTATATAAAATTGTTCAGGATTGATTTATAAATATCTCACATAAAATCGCACATGCAAGGATCTTGTAATGATGAAGAAATTTAGTTAGAAATGGACCAACAAGCTGATGAAGATGATAAAGACGTAATGCATGTTTTATAGTACACAATTTAAGATCTTAATGTTCCCAAAACAAGTGAGTAATCAGGAGGCAGTCTACTCACAAAGATGGCTCTAGATAAAAATTATTATTATTAATAATAATAATAATAATAATAATAATAATAATAATAATAATAATAATAATAATAATAATAATAATAATAATAATAAAATTCATGCAAATCTAAAATTATGCACCACAATTTTCAAAGCTTTTTTAGAGGCTTTAAAGCAGATGAAAATAGACAAAGGTTAGTATGGAAGGAATGGCTATTTTATTCTCAAACAAATTAATTCTCATGGAATGAAAATGTTTCTGATGAAATAGAAAACTCAGTACAATCATTTCCAGTGAAAAAATAACTGTACCTAGGGTTGCCCTTGGCCAGTCAAGAGTTTTAGATGTTTTGGATGGGAAAGATTCCAAAGTGGGTTCATTTGTTACTGCTAGAGAAAAAAATGAATGTATAAAAGATGTTAAAAGAAAAGCAATCTTTTTTAAAAAAAGGTTTTGCCTGTGGAAAAATATTTTTGGTTATAATAGACAATGAAGCATTTTCATAGTCAATATTTATTGCTTTTAATTCACCAATTTATTAGTTGTTATAATGAAGCACTCAATTTAAATTTCACACTGATAAGAATTCTGTTCACGAAAATGTAGCTAAATTTGAACAAATGCTGGTCTACTTATAGCTTTTATCAGAATGAATGCCAAACATTACATTTTAGAGATTTCTAACCATTTTACTTAATCATATGGTTGGAAGGAATTTTAAAGGCCCTCTACTCCCATCCTTGCTCTGTGGAGGTTCTATTACAAGCTCTCTGACACAAAGCCATCCACTTTTTTCTGAAGTTTTCTAGTAAAGAATGACTTCCAAAGTTATGTCATGCAAATAAACTGGCATGGAATTACAGGGTTGTAATGAAGAAATGAAACATTTGCTCATAGAAGCACCAGCCCAAAATACAATTATATGTATGAATGATAAAAACTCAATTATTTCAGAGAATCAAAAAAGGATAACTTCCATTTGAAGAATAACAGCAACCTCCTTTTATTGAGAAGAATACTTGGGAACTTTCTTCTACCAATTAAGAGTTTAAAGCTGATACATTTCTATTTCTCAGTGTTTTCAAAAGCACAGTCTGGAATATCTTCTGCTACAGAATAGTTTGGTAAATTGAAAAATATCAGGGAGTTTTTAATTCACCAAATCTTCTAACCGAACCACCACTTTTAAAGGTCTTGAAAAAGAGGCAAGAAATCTTTCCATTCAGCTAACATGTTCTTCTCATTTACAGAATACAATTATTTGGATTAGCACATAATATGCATTTCAGCAAAGCAATGTGATTCTCAATTGCTTTTCATTATTTACAGAAATAGTAGATCTCTCTACTGAAGAATAAAACTAAACTAAAGAATAAAACCAAATATGTTTAACAATTATAACAAAACTTAAATGAGTTTTAGTGATGAAAAGAGATAAACAAGTAGGCAGCTTATTTTTCATATTTAGTGTTAAGTCCTGAGCATGGGCGCAAGGAATGGAGACGAGGCATCGAACTGTGACTTCAACTCTTTATTAATGACTTCAGAACAGAGCAAAATACTTGGGCAGCAGCAGCTCTTTTATAGAGCTGGCTGCTGTCAAAACAACCAATGATTTGAGTTTACCGCTCTAAGAAACGTCCAATCAGAGGCGACCCGCTGCCAGCCAATCAGATCAGCCAGAAACGACCAATCACGACTCGCTACATATCGCGGGCCAATCAGAAGTGCAGGATTATGAGCCTGCTGTTGAAGTAAAACTATTAGGGTTGTTAATGAACGCGTTAGCTTAGTTCGTAACACCCCTCCCCCCTAGGAGTCTTAGGGGTGGGGTGACGTATTCTCGCAAGTAGGCAGGTTGCTTCACCTGTCTGCTTGACCTGCGCTGTTCCACCGGTTTCTCTGGTTCCGGTGGGTTGCTTGCTGAGCTGGATGGCGAAGACGGTCCCGCTGCTCCGTTGTGTGACTCGGGGCTGTCCTCACCGCTCTCACCAATGCTGTCATCGGGGTTCCTTGGATTCGCTTGCATCGCGGTGCTGCTACGTGGTGAGGCAATCACCCGGTTCGGTTCTCCTTCTGGAGGTGAGTATCCCATGGTTGTTTGTGTAGGCTGCTGAGTTCCAATTGTTAGGTCGTCTGCTATTTCTTCTTCAGCCTCCTCAATGTCCCTCCCCCCCCCGGTTTGAGATTCAGGGGACGAGATGGGCGTAGGTGCCAGTCTGGAGCGAAGCTGGTCTATGTGGCGCTTCCATAATTTTCCATCATCAGTTTGCAAACGGTAGGATCTGGGCCCGGTGAGTTGAGTTATGGTAGCAGGGACCCACAGTGGGTCACCTGTGAAGTTTTTAGCAAAGACTAAGTCGCCTACCTTGAACGCACTACACTCGCTGCTGGATCCCAAAGGCTTTTCTGGCGTGTAGGTAGGGTGTAGGCGATCAAGGTGTGAGCGAAGTTTCTGGCCCATCAGGAGTTCGGCCAGAGTTCTGTTTGTGGTGCTGTGTGGGGTGATGTGCTGGAGGAGAAACATTCTGGTTATCTTGTAGTCAATGTCCCCATGTTCCATTTTGTGTAAGGTCTTCTTTACGAATTGGACCATTCGCTCAGCCCTGCCGTTGGCCGCAGGGTGAGCCGGTGATGTTAAAGCGTGGCGGATGCCCCTGTCTGCTAGATACTGTTCAAATGCCAGGGCAGTGAACTGGGGCCCGTTATCTGAGACTAAAACGTCCGGCAATCCGTGCGTAGCAAATAATTTATTCAATTTTTTAATGACTGCTTCTGTGGTGGTGCTCTTCATTTTGTGGACCTCGAGTCAGTTGGAATAGGCATCCACCGTTATAAGAAAAGTGTGTCCTTTTGTGGGTCCCGCAAAATCGATGTGTATGCGGGACCAGGGACCGCGAGGTGCTTCCCACTCAGTTGGAGTTGCTTTTGGTGGGGCAGCGCGAATTTCCTGGCACTTGCTACATGTGGCCACCCAGGCTTCTATCTGCTTATCTATACCTGGCCACCACGCGTAGCTTCTTGCCAGTGCCTAGCATCTTTCAGATTGTTGGTCTCCAGGAACATCTGGAACCAGTCCATATACGAGTCCCAGTCTTCGTTTGCCGGGTCAAATGGAGCAGGTGGTATGGCACCGCTGGTCATCCTGCCATTTGTTGCTTGCGCTCTCAGCCATGTGCTCTGTAATGCTCGATGCGTGCTCAGTCAGCCCTATCGTCTCCGCATCCCACCTTCGTCACCAGTGTTAAGTCCTGAGCATGGGCGCAAGGAACAGAGACGAGGCATCGAACTGTGACTTCAACTCTTTATTAATGACTTCAGAACAGAACAAAATACTTGGGCAGCAGCAGCTCTTTTATAGAGCTGGCTGCTGTCAAAACAACCAATGATTTGAGTTTACCGCTCTAAGAAACGTCCAATCAGAGGCGACCCGCTGTCAGCCAATCAGATCAGCCAGAAACGACCAATCACGACTCGCTATTCACGGGCCAATCAGAAGTGCAGGATTACGAGCCTGCTGTTGAAGTAAAACTATTAGGGTTGTTAATGAACGCGTTAGCTTAGTTCGTAACATTTAGCTTTGGTATTAAAACTGAAATATGAACTATTAAGCCATAAATAAATACAGGCTGGATCCAGTGAATATATTCTAGGAGTTTGAGGTGCTTGGTGAAAATGTTGGTTTATCTTGAGCCACAAACTCTTTCACTTTCAAAATTAAATTATAATTGGCTATCAGGAAACGTAATTCAAGAAGTTTCTTTGGGAATCAGTTATAGTTTTTCATTGACTTCTAACCCAGCCTATACTGAGTGGTCAAATTATATGACCTCTGAAGTTGAAGTGAAATGTTGTGATTGGTACATTACATCTTCTGTACTAGGTTTCCATGTTTGTCATTTCTGGGCCTTAGAATTTGCCTCTGCCTGGAAAAGGGCAGGATACCAATCTTTTGGTATCCTTAATCTATTAAAAGGCTCAATGCCTTTTAATAGATTAAGGAAAATAACATATACTTGTTAAAGAGAATCTTCATGTTTGAGAAAAAAATAATAATGTACTTGTATTTTCTATGGCTTCCTTTTTATTGTAGTTGGCACAATTATAGTGAAAGTCACTGTAATTTTAATTTACCTATATTTGTTATTAATTTCTATAATTAATCCATTTTTTCCTAAACCTGAAAATGTATTGACCAAATTTTAGCACTCCAGTCAAATTATTAATTATTAATGCACCCCAAATCCCATGTATGTAGTTTCACATTTTTTCCAATTGATTTTGGGATCAGTGGTGGCCTTACTGCAATCAATTCTTAAAGTAAAAGCAATACATACAAAACCTGGGCTATAAAATCATGGGGAGAAA